>NC_056549.1:30018077-30170577 GCF_910596095.1 Thunnus maccoyii | reverse complement strand
TATTTAAAAAAATAAATATTGATATCATATTAATAGTACACATATTATAATGTCATGTAAATAATCCAGCGCCTCTTAAAACCCCTTAATGTTCTGTCGGCCCATCCACAGGCCGTCACACTGTTGTGTGCACAACTTTGCTATGTGCACAACCCCTGTCTTTTAAGTGGGTACTCATGCGACACATCTTTGGAAAGCTAAGATTCTTGTGATTCGATTGATGTAAACCATTTCAAGATACAACCACAACAGCAGGCACAATCAACGCCTCTGTCAGACCACCAACAAACAAACAATTACAAAAGTCACTCTACTCACCTATGAAGCCTCATATTACTCCACTGACTGATACAGCTCCAACAAAAACAGTCTTGTTAGATTGGCAAAGGTTCAGGCAATCCAATTCAGTAAAATATTTCGTCCAAAACACATTATTACATCAAAAAAATATCCATGTACGGCTGTTGCATCATTTTAAATTAGCCGGCAGATGTCCTAATCTTCCAACATATTCTGGCTGCACTCTGTCCTTTCGATTGACACCTCACTTGACCCAATAGGGGCTTACATGTCTTATCCACAGCCTACAATAGCCAATGAGAGTCCGCGCTGGAAGTAGTTCTTTCATGTAAAAACTGAGCCAATAGGAACAGATTCTGCCGATGACTGGTGCTTCAAAATTCCCAAAATGACCATATGCTGCTTTATTGCTTTTTATAAAACCACAACATGGAAATTATATATTATATTATAATTAAATAGTTTGCTCTGATTTACTTTTTATATGAACTGCTTTTCCACCATAGCACTTGTTTTGACTTTTTTATATGCACAAAGTATAGATTCAACAGGGGAACAAAGCACTATAATTTATTATTATGCTTCATTTACTCTGAAGCAGGGGTTATCTGGTGTCTCTAAATGACCTTTTTTTGGAAGACGCCTAGACCCTTAGAAAAACATGTAAAATTTTCATTTTCTGTAGTAGGCTATGTACAGTTATGGTTACCACCGACTCACTTCAGCGTAATTCATTTGCCAAAAAAGAGGCAAACCAACAATAAACAAAATTAAAGATGATTTGACTGATAGCATTATTAGGGCGAGGACCCAATTGTTTTTCGTGGGTTTGTTTGTTTGTTTGTTTGTTTCTTTATTATTACGGGACTTAAACCCTAAATTTGACCCCCTAAACATGCTCAAAAACTCACCAAATTTGGCACACACATCAGGTCTGGTGAAAAATTTGATAAAATGTAAAAATTAACCCCTAAAGTGCCAAAATGTGCTCTCTGGCGCCACCTATGTAACAAAATGGCCGCCACGGCCCATAGGAATGTTGTAGAGAGATCAAACCAAAACTCAATTATTCGTCTCATCAAGACCTACAAATCATATGCTGACACCCCTGACCTAAATCCAACAGGAAGTCTGCAATCAGCCTTTCAGAATAAGACTTTGCCCCAAGTTGGACCCCAAACAAACGCTATCTCCTCCAAGGGCATTAATGGTATTGGCTACAAACTTTGATACATGACTTATGACACTGTGCTGAAAAAAAGTTGTTGAAAACTTTGTAATAACTCGAACAGTTTGGATTTAATAAGCCCTGAAAGTTGCAGTGCCACATCACACCTTACAAAGTAAACCAATGGGGAGGCAATCTATGGACTTTGATATGAACTTGAGCATGAGCATGAGCATGAGCATGAACTTTGTGTCAAACAGAGGCTTCTGACGTCAAAACTATAAGTCTGACCACTTTCAAACCTATGTTAATGGATTCGCCACGAAATTTCCTACTAAAAAATATTTTTAATGTAAGATTTGGCCAAAGTCATGGGATTTATGAGGATATTTCACAAGAAGTGTTCTCTAAAATCCTCCTCTTCAACTGCTCCTGGTGATATCACTCCCTCAGTGCTGTGAAACATTCCACAATACACACTCATTATAAAATCACAGGAGGAACAAGAAAAGACTGTAAAACTCACACTCTAATATCTCAAAAACAATAAAAGATAGAAAAACATGTAAATTCAAGATTTGTAGGTCAAAGTCTCGTGACTCATTTAGAGTTCAAATGAAGTCTGTATCTAAAACTAGGTGGAAGCAGTAAATGTTCAAAAAGGTGTGGGTTCACTCACACTCTCCATTCAAATCAAACTTTGACCAGGTCATGTGGGTTAAAAGTATTTCCTTTTCTAAAAAAAGACAGAGAAAATTAGGAAAATAATTTGTTTTACACACAAAGTCATCAGTAGTTTTTTTGAATTTTTTCAATTTACTAATTGAAATTCAAGTGAATGGGCCCAAAACTTGCATGATTTTGATGACACAGGTGTGAGCAAGACAGACATGTCTCACTCTTTTGAATATTCTCATCCTGTCAATCAATCTTTCAAAATAAAAGCACACCACACTTGTAATAAATATCCCTCATTTTTAAAAAGCAAAATGATCTGATCCCGACGGGCCAGAGTGCGAGGTCCCGACCAACGCTGCTTGCAGCTTTAATTTTTATTTTTATTTATTTTTTTCAAATTTTCTATAGATATCGCATTAATGTCATTATCGTGAATTCTTTGGCAACAATAATCATGTGAAAATCTGATCGTGACAGCCCTATCCTCAACCCAGCACGGGACTTCCATCTAATGTCAAAAGCAGTGAGCAGTATCTAAACATATGACACAGTTCTGCACCACCGTAAAACTCTCAGCTGCAATGCCTTACACAACCTTTAGAAATAAGTGTCTTGGCGGGCGTAGACGTATATTCTGAAACAAATGTAAAAACTTTTGCAGAATATCCATTTTAAAAATATGAATTCCTCTAATTAAAGAGATTAGTAATGTCATAGTAATGTCCAGAAGTTTGGTAATCTGCTCTAACACTAGGTCATAATTAGTTTGTATTGTATTGTCTAGATCAAGTAAGTGAAACAATTGGATACTTTGAACTGTGCCACATTCTGGCCGGGATTTTTCCTTTCCCTTTCATTTAATAATGTAATAGAAGACGTATTATTATTGACCTTATAACCTAACATTTTCTCAGTCTATGCTATTCAGGGCTGTTGTATTATATTGCATTCAGGTGGTGTGGAGGAGGAGGTGTGTCTAATAACCTGGCAACAGAGTGTATATTCGACTGATTATGTTGATTAACTTTTGACATTGACACTCTAGTGACCATTGACATGTATTCATCCTGATCATGGCCCATCTCCACGTTTTCCACCATGACACTGCAACTCACTGATCCTGCCAGCAGTCTGTAACTATGTGGTACACACCTCTTTTAGGGCGGTGGCCTGATGGGAAATGTAAATGCAATACTCACCTCATTCCCTGCTGACCCCAGTCAGCAGTATCAAACTCAGTGTCAGATACTGCTCGAAGGACTGAACCTGCCACTGCTACTTCAGAAGGAAATGGAGAGACTGTCCAGGTGAGTAACTGATTTGTTTTTCCATTTGTTGAGTCTCAGTTATAATGTTGACATCTTCCTAATCCTACTATGTATTATCAGTGTAACCTGATCTATGCCATCAAACTCAACTGTTGTACAAAAACTATTAAAAACACATAAAATAACCATACTGTTGCACCGGATGACATATTCCTTCATTATGATGAACATATCCAGTGTATCCAGTAGGGCTGAATCAAGGACATCTGGACTAATATTTTGTCCTTTAACATACATGAGAGGGGCAAAATGTTTAGAACACTTTATATGATTCACTCCAGTACACCACCATCACAGATTTAAACATTTACTGACACCAAATAAGTTAATCTGTTTTTATTTTGTTCACTAGGCTAAAGCGCAACACCTCAGAGGCTTCTCGGTTTGACCAACCAACTGATAATCACCAGCATCAACTCATAGACTCAAACTCCATCAACAAAATACAAAGTCATAACATCACCAGTAGCCACAAGGGTAATGTCACTGTGGACAGTGGCTTGGATTGGTTCCACTCCAGAATTCCATCACTGTCACTAGACATGCCCTCACGAATAATTACATCAACTCAAGAAAACTTCCATAGAAAACCAAGCTCCAATTGGTCAGAAATGTCTACAGTAGCCAAACAGCCAAACTGTCAAGCTGAGAAGGAGAATCTAAGTAACACTGGCTCATTATTAAACAGTGATGTTGCTTTAAATACTGGTAGTACAGTCACATCTGTTTCAGAAGAAGACAGAAAAAGTGAGAAAAATGAAAATATTAAAGAAAAAAACTCTTTAACCCCAGAAGACATGAAGCAGTCTGGTAGACAAGAAGACAGAAAACACCCAGAGTCATCAGGGTGTGTTATTCAGAAAGCCTCTAAGAATCTGAGAGACAGGAAACTTGGGGAGCTGGAGCTGACACATCAGCAATGTGACAAAGAAGGAGAAGAGGGGCATGGAGAGAGTGTGGTGTTCAGAGATAGTGCAAGTAAATTTGTCACTAATGTTTTAGATACAACTTCAAATTCCCACTCCAGCAGTACACCGTCAAAAGGGAAGAACTGCCCCTCAAATAACCAAGTACAGGGTAATCTGTCATCTGTCAAAGAAAGTAGATCTGAGATAGAGGACAGGAGCAAATGCACTGGGACTAAGAACATTAGTACTGTGAAAAGGGAAAAGATAGGAGCTGATGTTGAAACAGATAAAGACTTGCATGCTAGGTTGTCAGGCTTTATATTCAAGCCAAGGAAGATGAGACCTTTAGTCCACAATCAGGGCCTACATGCCAGCTCAGATGTGAGTGCAGAGTTCCACACTGAATGCAACCCAGGCAGCAGAGATCTCCACACCAACAAAGAAAGCAGAATAAGTCATCAGAAGGCAGTTAGGCATAATGAGACAGCCAGCACAGAGAAGGATAGAAGAAAGAAAAAACAGAGCCAGTGCCAGAATCCTTCGGAAGGTGGAGGCATGAGAGAACAGGTGAGCTGTGTCAGTGAGATGGTAGAGTGTTGGTCTGAAGCCAGTATCTGTTTTACATCAGAGGAGCTGGAAAGAGATCTTTTTTCATTTGGAAAGGACAAATTGACCGGAGGAAAAACAGTATTTAGAATAAAAGGGAGTAACGATACAGAAAATTTGTGTCAACAACAAAGAACCAGAGTTAACACTGGTATGGAGACTAAAGTAGAAAGCTATACTTGTACCGCCCCTTCAACACCAGTTACTTCAAAATCAGGCCTCACCAAGTCTGCTGTGGCCTCCTCAACCCTGGCTAAACTCTCCGGATTCTCTTTCACCTGCACAACTGAACCCAAGACCACAACTCAAACAAAAGTGGAAAAAAATCCTCCCTTGAGAATGGAAAGAATTACATTTAAAAGAGACAGTGTTGAATGCTTGAGAGTCAATTTTCAAGACAAGAAAAATCTAAATTCTCCTGAACACAGTCCCTTAAAAAAGAAGATCAGAACTGCAGTCAGCATGAGCAAAGCAAAGGACATATCACCACCCCTAGCCACAGAGCTCACACCAGGATGGGAACATGAACCAGGGACAGCGTCACCAACTAAAACAAAGTCCAAGTGCAGTGCAAAGCAGACAGAGCCTGTTCGTGCTGTAAACCATAGTAACAGTGTAAAAATGGTGACTGATGGTTCTGTTGACTATCAAAGCACTGGCAATATGAATAAGAGAAAGTGTTTTGAGCTGGAACCTCTACCAAGTAATGCTGCTGGTTCCCAGGGTCCGTTCTCTAAACTGTCTCTGTTTGGCTCTGTTGAGTTAAATGATGATGTTCTTGACACTGACTGGGACCAAGAGTTTTTAAAGAAAGCCAATGTCTGATATTATAGGCTGCTGTCAGAATGTGTATACAGATAAAGAAGACGACCACAATAGTGTATTTCACATCACATTTTGCTGTGAGGTGCATCAGTTCAGTTCTTTGCCTGATGTATGATTTAGTTACCTTCTATAGTATGAAAATAAGAGTTAAAAGCTCAGTGAAGTTCAGATGTTCATCCTGGAATTGTATTTTTCTCTTTCTCTATTTATGCCTGAAAAGACTGTAGATCTCCACTGCAGCTGCTAGAGCTCAGGCAGATTAATTTGCTGCATGGTGGAATCATGCAAATGACTTTACATTTTAGCAAGTTATCAATGTTACACACAAGATAATTCTGGATCCATACATGTATCACCATGGTTCCCAAACTTTTTTTGACTACAGCATCCTATTAGCATTTTTTTGTCATGGAACCATTCCTGAACACAAGCCACAAAGTGTGTTGTGTTACTATGATAACCAGCAACTGTGAGTGTTACTACATTATACAAAATTTTTAATAAGGTGATTCTGATACTTTTTGCCTTTTCTGTTTTAATATAATTAGAAAGGTAACATAAAACAATTAATGTAAATGTCACCTACGTTTAATGCAAAACTATATTAAAATTGCACAATAAATGTAGAATGACAAGGAAAATTTGTGGTACCCTTGCCCCATCCTCAAGGCACCTCAGGGTGCTGCAGTAACCCACTTTGGGAACCACGTAGCATATATTAAATGAAACTAAATTATACTGTGCGGATAATTCAGCAGCATGCCAGTGGTTTAGCTTGTTTTAGCCTATTCACTAGAAATTGTTTACTTTTCCATGGTACCTGCATCCAGCTCCTGAGGTATCTCCATGCACAGGCCAGCTGGATGTAATCTTTCCAGCATGTTGTCATTATATGACTCAGTTTGTGTACTTTTCATCACTGTCTCTGAGACTGTATGAAACATGCAAGTCACTGGTTTCCATTAGTTTCACTGTGCTATTGAAATCAACTTGAATTCTTGACAACTGCTACAGTTGGTAACCCATCACTGTAAATATTTTGTTGCCTTTATTTCTTTTCTTAATTCTAATGCTGTTGTGAGTAAAAACTCATTCATCAGCAACCTTTTTATCCAGGAAACAGCATGTCTGTAGGATCAGGTTTTCAGGCAACAGCTTCATGGTACAATACTGTTTCTGATCATACTGTTGTAAAAACCTGTAAATATGTAGAACAGACATTAAATACACCACCAAAAGGTCTTGACTATGTTAATGTGTTGCCTGTCTCAGTTAAGTTACATTTTACTGAAATTAATGGTTTACTTTGTCAGTTCAGCCATAAAGGTTATTATTATGGATGTATTTTTTTTGTTCTGCATTGAGTATAAAATCTGGATTTGATCAAGGTTCTCAGCATAGCAGCTCAAGTTGCCTGTTGTTAGCCTTGTAGCTAAGTTATGTGACTTAATTTCCAACCACTTAACAGTTATTCTAAACATAGAATGTTTGCTGGGGACAATCAAAAAAGTAGCAGCCAAAAATGTGACAAAGACCACATACATTACAGAGCAAAGCAAGCAGAGCTTTTGGATAAAGTAAATAGTCTCATTGACTCCAATTCAGCAACATTTCTGAGATGGACCACACCTTTTGTTACTGACATTAAAAAAAAGTTTTCTCACTTAGCCCCTCTAGTTTTAATAGTTTTGGGTCATGCACATGGTTTTGGCTTTATTTTCTGAGGTTTTGAGATCTCAACTGATAAATTCTGGGACCATCTCAAAACATTGGGAAAGGAATTATATTTGTGAAGCTCAAAGCATTCCAGGGGTCATTTGGAAGAAAGAAAATATCAAGGGGAAATCTATGTAATCAACAGTTGTTAATATTTTGAGCTTGTGAAATGGCTTGTGAATGTGTAATAAAATTTGCAGCTTTACAAATATTTTGTGCATGTGTGAAAACATTTTGTGCAGAGTCAATCTGTCCAATCAGAGGGCAGATGGTTCCATTGCGCTCAGCCCCCTGCAGGTCCTGATTTTTAAGATGGACGATGGTGCGGACTCTCCCCAAGCCCCTCAGGAACAGTGCCAGGCTTTGAAACCAATTTGACATAGTGGCCAAACCATATAATTAGGACTTCAGTGTCTGTCATGTGATGCAAAAAGACTTTTGGGCCAGAGTGCATCTCTTATGAAAGAGATACATTTTTTTGAGTGTCACAACCCCCGTGAAATGACTCTTTTCACTATCAGAATTTGATCCATTCGGTCCAATAACATTTGGGAAGTCTAGAAGAGCTGCATGATTGAATTGTTTTATCTCCATTCAAGTTAGCCAGAGGGCTAAACCGAAAGTTAGCCATGTCAACTGGTGGAGATCTCCAGTGGGCATGCTCTATGGGCACATGGGGCCCAGTGCACAGTATGTTTTCATCCGGGTATTTTCTTCACAGCGGGAAATGGCTTTTTTGGCTTCATGTGCCACTGAGCAACTTTTATAGGAATGATCAGGGCCCCACCTCAGACACTGTACCCAGTTGTCTTTATACATCCATGGCTCTCCCATGACCCAAGTGGATTTAATTGTACTTGAGGAAGCTGTAGATAATAGTGGTAAACATTTAATGTGTTGTGTATTTAGCTTGCAGTTAAGTTTGCTGTTACTGTAAGGCAACACAGTTGTCCAAATGCATATTTTCAAGTTCAGGGAGGCTGCTTTATGTACCCAGAATAGAACAGTAATGTAGCTTTAAGATGTTAGCAAATGTCTGCCAGTGTTACCTAAGTAGCAGGATCAGTGCTGACAAGGAGTGTGAATCTTTGAGTTGAGATAAATTTTTCACACATCCTCATCCCCCATTTTTCGTTAAATATGTGATGTTTTAATGTATACACTGTATAACTGTATAAAGATGTTTTGATGTATACTGTATAACTCTTAGTCAGCTGTCATTGTCATTTTAAACTGCTTGCACTGAAAATGAGATTGCCATAAACTAACAGACTTCCTCATTTTCTGGGAAGTTCACTTTTTTGGAGATGCATGATTTGATGATGAGTGGATTCTGAGGCAGATGTCATGGAACAGTGTCATGGAAATGAAACCTGCAATGTGATTATTATGCTCTGCTGGTTTCTTGGATACTATGCTTCTCGTTTTTTTGTACATTGTGTACAAAAAAGTTTAAACTGGAATATATTATAGCTCTGATACAATACATACATTATTTTATTACATTTCAAAGAACCACAATTTAAACTAAACTCATATATGGCATTTACAGTGAAAAGCAGCAGCTGGAGGAGCTTCTAGCTCTCTGGGTAAAGGACAGCAGTTAAATCTGTCAGTTCAATAAGTGTAAAAAAGAAGCTGTAATTGAAAAAACATCTCAGTGAAATGACAAAGCAAAATGATAATAAAACAATAATTAATTTAACAAAAGTAAAATAAAATCCATCATACTTTTGCTGGATACACACTTCTGACTGACCTGATGCTGATATGCTTCACATCTAATAATACAGCACTATAACAAAATTAATTAAGGTGATTTCCAATTAAAAACATTTTGCTGAAAACATGTTAATCATACTATAGCATGTGTGTGGCTTTGCTTTTAGTGGAAGACTGTTTGTTATTCCTGCCTTTAATTTTAATTTAAATTACAATCAATATTTAATGTCAAGTCATTCAGGTCTGTGGCAAATGTCAATGAAGTCATGTAAAGAATGGGATAATGTACTATTGCTTTGATTCACCCCTGGGATTAATACTGATGTCCATCCCTCATTTATTTCAAAAATAAGTGTATCAAGCAAAGTACATTATTCCAATTTTAGCCTGCTTGTTTGATTAATTTATATATATTTATAAATACAACAACACCGCTTAAAACACTACTCTTGACCATATTGATACACACACAAGCACAAACATCTGCATATATAAAAACATTGGGCATATTTTAATGTACAATCATCAGTGTACCAAAAAGAAAAACAGACTCAAAACACTGTGCTGTGGAACTCCATATTCAGTAGTTCTTAGATCAGATTGTGTCCTTTACATCGACCACCTGTGTGTAATTTGATAGATAGCAGTGAGTATGATTTATCCCACTACTCACCACAGACCTGATTTATTTAAAGCCTGAAGCAAAATATATAATAGGCACACAAGGTACATGTAATACTCTGACAATTTAAATCTGGATGTGACTTTTTATGTCAAACAACATTGAGTAAAGCAAGACTCAAGGCACAGGCTGGCTCAGGATCCATCTGAAAGCTGAAAACCTGAAAATCTAGACCTTCAACAAAATGTAACTCTCTCACTTAAATTGTGGTTTGGTTTATTGAAGCAGTGCATCTCCTTTGGGGGGATTGGGCCACTGCTCCTCCTTTTTCTTTCCTGCATCTTTGAGATCATCAGGTGGAACATCTCCACAAAGTTGAGGAACACAGAGAGGACAGCCATCGCCAACATGAAGACAATAAAGATGTTTTTTTCTGTGGGACGACTTATGAAGCAGTCTACTGGTGATGGACAGGGGTAGTCCGGATATGAAATCTTATTAGGCATAAGTATGAAGCCATAGAGGTAGTACTGGCCTACGATGAATGCCACTTCAAGCACGATCTTGAACAGCAGCTGTATCATGTAGCTGACCAGCAGGACACCTTTGAGCTGCACTTTGCCGTGTTCATTGGAATATTTTGGAGCTTTAATCATCCCATTCTTATCAAGTTTCTGCTCCAGACGTCTTCTAAGCTTGTTTTCTCTGCGAATCACCAGCAGGACATGGCCCAGATAAATTAGTGTTGGTGTTGAGACAATGAGGATCTGGAGGACCCAGAAGCGTGTGTGAGACATGGGGAAGGATCGATCGTAGCAGGCGTTCTTGCAGCCAGGGCTTTTGGTGTTACAGTTCATGTTTGCTTGTTCATCTCCCCATATTTTATCTATGCCAGCAGCCAGAATGAAGATCCTGAAGAGGAAAAGAACACACATCCACACCTTCCCCACTACAGTGGAGTGAGACTGCACCTTATCCAACAAATCAGACAGGATGGACCACTCCCCCATGATGAGCCAGACTCCAACAGCACTATGCGAAAGAAGATATGTCGGTCAAGTCAGTCACTTATGTAGCACATTTTACACATAGGACAATTCAAAGTGGAGACATGACATGGCAGAATAATCAGAACAAATATGTACAGCAGTAAAACCAACAAACCAGTCCATATTTACAAACCTGACATGTTGGTTTATGTAACCTAAATTTTAAAATTCACATAATTGCTGTAGCAATTCAGGAGAAGGCAAAAATAAATCAAGCAATTAAAAAAGAAAAAAAATTACAAAATTAGAGAGCATGCCAAAGGTTATATGGTAGAAAAAGTCCATGCATACTGATTGTAAAGCGCTCTAAAAATTAGGAAAAACTGAAGATGCTATAATATCCCATATGTGGTCTACCCGAATGACCTTGCACTCAGCCCTATAAAATATGTGATGTTGTAGTTTGTAATCTGGTAGTGTGAAAACAATAAAAAAATACCGAGCAAGGTGATGGCACACACTAGCATCATGTCTTCTCCAAAGAAATCAAGTCAATTTTAGTATAGCCACAAATTGAAAATGACACATTTGCTTCAAAGAGTTTTACAACAAGGGACATCCTCTGTCCTTGACTTGAGTTTAATAGGAAGGGCAACAGAGGAGGGATCCCTCTTCCAGGTAATACACACATGCATATGTACAGAACAGGGCTGGTATAATTGGCTATGGGGCCCGGGGGGCAAAATTGCGGTGTAGGCCCCACACACACGCTCAGAGCCCTTGCCATTTAAGTTTTAATTGTGCCTCAGTGGTACATATTACCAAACAAATTTGTAATTAATTAAATTACCACAAACTAATCAACAAAGCCTTGATCTAGTGCATCACTATTTTATATTTTGATATACTCAGCTTTGTTTAGTCTTACAAATCAAAGCACCAGTGCAATGAATGAACAATAGCTCACTCAGATCTTTTCAAGAGAGCCAAAAAATTCCTATTACAGAATTTTAGCTTGCTATATAGAAACAAATCAGAACAGGTTACAACAGACCACACAGACACTCAAACGCAGCCTGATTTCCTAATAAATACAATAAAAACAAAACACCAGTATTATGAAATTATTAGAGATTAAAGATTATAGGATGGAAAGATTTTATATGCAACCCTAACCCTCATGTGCACTTGTTTACAAATGTATTTTTCAGTGCACAAGGGCCGCTACATTTTTAATTTGTTAAGGATTTTGAACTTTCAATGACTGGCTAATGCCAATCACAATATTATTGGATTGTAACTGCCAGATATTTGTGCCATCTCAACATACATAATATTTCCAGTTGAAAACATTTTTCAGGCGAGTTATTAACATTTTATGACAATACATTTTATCCTAGACTGTTCATTCACCAAACTTCCATTACTGAAGCATGTGAAACATAAACAAATAATTTAATACTCTGTCATGGTTTTCACATTTAACTGATTAATAATTGATATTATATTTGTACAATAACTCTTCACACAGTAATAAATTTTCCTACCGAAGTATCTGCTTTCTTCAGTCAGTCCTTGTAGTCTGACTGGTATTCTCTCACTTCCTTCTTATAATTCAGACTGACATTGCAGAATCATCAGATTCCTCCCAGGTCTGACGAACACACCCACACTCCCCAACAATGTGCTTCTCTGTCACTCAAGCATGGTGTTGAAATGGACTTATGTTGAGCAATCACAGTTACCAACTGCTGACAAAAACGGACATCAGATCAGCTGTTCCAATGTGGATGAATAACCCTTACTCCTTTTAAAAATGGCTGCTCAGGTACCCATGAGCACCATGCAGAATTTCTGGCTGCTCTAGAACACCAGCCAAGCTTCGATGAACCAGCCAAAGGGGCAGAAACAGTTTGCCTCTAGTGGGACTAATAAAGTTGTTTGTTTTGTATTTTATTGCATTGTATCATAGAAATCCAGGGGCCCTGAAGGCTCCAGGCTTTCTGTTTATCAACTGGTTAGTGCTAATTGAAATGGTATTCAGGCATATGTACTGCAACACTACAACACAGCGTCACCAGACATAATAGGGGCCTTAAGGTGGGCCCTGCTTTACCTGATCTTGAGGCCCTGTCTCAATAGGGTCCTTTTCCTCAGGAAAAATGTAGTCTAGTAGGGTTAATAGGGGCCTAGTAGATCATTTTGGCCCTGGGCCATGACTGTAGTTGAACTGTGGCAAGCAACAAGTGCAGTCACATCAAAAATATTCAGACTGACATTGCAGAATCATCAGATTCCTCCCAGGTCTGACCAACCCACCCACACTCCCCAACAACGTGCTTCTCTGTCACGTAAGCATGACGTTAAAATGGACTTATGTTGAGCAATAACAGCTCAGCTACCAACTGCTGACAAAAACTGACATCAGATTAGCAGTTCCAATGTGGATGAATAACCCTTACTCCTTTTAAAAATGGCTGCTCAGGTACCCATGAGCACCATGCAGAATTTCTGGCTGCTCTAGAACACTGTAGCCAAGCTTCAATGAACCAGCCAAAGGGGCAGAAACAAATTTCCTCTAGTATTAAAAATAAACTTCTTTGGAATGCCTCCACTGCTTTGCCACGGCTCTGCGGTACGAAGAGTCAGAAGTCAACACAGAAAGGGCCTTTTTCCATCACAGGACCTAACATCACAAAACCTACATACATATCATTTATCCAACTTCACAGGCTATGGTTTTGTTTCCACCTTTCTCTGTCAACTTTTGGGGTGAGCTTCTGGAACAAAATTTGGGCACTAACAATGTGATACTAAATGTAAGTTCCAGGTACTTTAAGGGGTGATTGGTCAAGCACAAGGACAACTACAACAAACATGACATCTGACGCAAGGCAGAGATGTTGATACAGCACACAGCCAGACAGTGGAGGGAAAAATGAAAAAGATTAAACAAGATTATAAAAATTAAGGCTTCATAATAAACAGTAACCAAAAAACTTTTATGTCATGTTCACATACGCATAAAGGAAAATCAATAGCAGTATCAGAGCCTCCGCTATTGTTGTCTGTCCCACTGCTTCCTTAAAACAAACAAAACAGGCCATATAAATGATGAGGTTGGTCGTGAGGTTGTATATATTTGAAATGTCCCAGTTTATAAAATACAGTGGAAACACATGGAAGAACCTCACACCAAAGCCTCATAAGGTTCTTAAGTTCGGGTGTGAAGCTGTGGGTTAAGTACCTGCTCCAGGTGCAAATTATCTGTCACAAATACCAGGCATGGGTCTATTGCTGGGTCCTCTGGATGTGTGGAAATGAAGTGTACAATACTGTTCCAAAGTGCATGGACCAGTATCATTTTTTCATGATAAAAAATTTGATGTAGAGTCAAGGAGTCAAGATTGAGTTCATTTTAGTGGAATATCAAATCAATAGATAGTATCAACACTATGTCATTGTGACTGGTAAAGTATCATACATTATTGTTGATTTGCTAACAAATGCACTATTACCTTCAGTACATGTTGACAGTAAGTAGTATCGGTAGTATTAGCATGGACATTAGACACAGTGAGATTGGGAGGAGCCACCAAAAAGCAACTGCTATGAATACAGGCACTACTAGAGGAGCTCATTTATTCCAAGTATTTCCTTGAATTTGTCACCTATCTGCAATTTGCAGTGATAGCAGTGAAGGTTTAATTTAACCTTTATTATACCATGATTGTGGAGAATATCTTCATCATTGATGATGATTTTCAGATTTACCAGCTCTGACATAGTGCCTCACCTGCATTCCCAGCAACAAGTCCTCCAGATGAAATGAGAAAATACAGCATTTGTAACTGCCCTCTAGAAAGACATGTAGAAGTGTTTGCTGATCTCACCCCTCTATTGGCAGGATGACATCGTCTGTTCCTTACAAAACCATTACAAATCACTGTTCAAGTGTTATGATGTGACAACATTACGGTAAAGGTTTGGTTAGACATAGATCAATGTTTGCGTTAAAATGATTACTTCATAAAGGTTAGGAGATCTTTGTCGCCATGAGTACAGTAATGATAACTTGGTTAAGGTGAGGGAATGATTGTACTCATGTCTGTTGGTGGAAAATGGGAAATGAACAGCAGTTTCCTGGGTTACTGTCAGATGTTTTGTTGAACATCCATCCACCCCCCATCCCTCTGCAGGTGTGTACATTTGGGATGCAATGTAAACATTTTGAGTAAAATGAACATATTTTACATTATTCATTATATTTAGCCATACAGTAACCTCTGACCCCCAGGCAGAAATTGTAAAAAATAAATTTTGACAAAAATTAATTATTTTTCAATAAAGTAATGCTTTTTACCTCGGAAGACCCTCTTCTCATAACTGCTATTCATTCATTCATTCATTCATTATTTGTTCTGCTCATGCACAGCTCCAGAAAAGAAAAGAAAAAACCAAAACGATTCAAACACAACTCTCAATTTACACATTCCATGATCAAAAAACAGGAGAAAGAAGAAAATCTTATTTTGCCTGCCCCTTGCTCACGACATAAATAAACAATAGAAATAGATGATCTGTCAATTACAGTCACTTAACGAACAATACTTAGAATAACATGAGAAAAAAAGAATCAAAAGCCATACACATTAGTTCACCAGTTCACCATCAACTAAGGAAACCCATTACCTGACAACTTCATGTAGTCAAATTATTCTTTCTTTATACATTATGTACTGATGCTTACATGTATACTGATGCTTAGAATTAAATTTCCTTCTATAGTCCTCGTCCTCTGAACTAAAAACAAACAACTTCTGTAAAATGTCATATGTTCATATGTTCATATGTCTATAAGTCAACCAAATCTTTAAGATTTACTAGTCTCTAATTTATGTTGCTCATGTTGCGCCATCAGTCTGATGCTGCTCACCATGACACATAGTGAAACATGTAAATGTTAACTTCCTCCTAATTGTCCTTAACTTGCAATTTCAGATCTTCCCTTTGAGACTAGTATACCTTTCTGCACATTTGCATTCCACATAACCAGGGCGTATCTTGAATCATGTACAGTCTGGGTCAGTCTGGTCACGTACAGTCTGGGTGTGCTTTGCCTCCCCCTCAAAGTGGGAGGTAAAGCAAAGTATGATTTACAGTGTGAATTAATCATAGAAAAATGTGGTGTTAAGTGTCATTAAGGCTTCCTTGACAGGAACTGGTTTACACAAGATTCGTCAAAATCACGAGTTTGACTGAGTGAAACAAGAAGCTGTTGAGCAGCAGACCAAACCCACAGGACTCAACAGTATTTAAGTCTTATCCTGGTCAGCGACTCACATCATTCATTGTATTGTGCTCATGGAAAAGAATGTCTAATATCTGAGTCCTGACAGGCAAGTACATTTCATATTTCTGTAACAATGAATTAAAACACCTGCTAATTAACACAGAATTGTGTCACTGGAGGTATTTTAGTGTTTCTTTAAGGCAAATCACTTGCTGTTCCAAGACACCATATCAGCATACTTTAGTTGTTGCATATTTTGAGCGTCTTGCTTCCATCATAGACATGAGCTATGTCTGTAAATTATATTGTATTTATAAAGCCATGGCTTTGAGACATCTGGGCCTGTATTTATCAAACTGCTAAAAGTGAAATTTTGGACTTAAAAAACCTTCTCATTGAATATCTTTGGAATTAAATTAAATTTAATGTTACTTTTATATTTAAGGTGAGCACACACCTTGTCAGACATGTTTTGGAATGACTGTATGAGATATCATTCATCGCTCATTATGTACAATATATTATATGAAGCAATATGTATTATTCACAACAGGGTAGCTTTAGTTCACCAGATGCAGCTGCTGTTTTCTTGTTTGTTATCTAAAGATGTTACACCACTTTTTATTCTTGCACTTTTAGATTTGCAAACATCTTTTTTGTGTGGTGCTAGATTCACCTTGTCACCTGTTTATTCGGATGTCATCTACCAAACTTTCTCTCAATTTTGTGTCATTTCCTATAATTCCTTCTCATGTATATGGTTGGAGGCTACCATATACATGAGCTAGTGCTCTTAGAAGTTTAATAAATATAGCTCCATAAAGGCTAAAGGGCTCATAAGACTCAGTTTTATGAATGTTAGAAATCCTAAGCTTACTTGTTGAATTATTTTCTGGTTTGCCTTTCACAGAGACATAGCTTTTGACAGACTATTGTTGTTTTCATTTTTAATATTTTTTGAAAAATCTAAGTATCTCTGGGTTTTTATCTGTTAGTAACATAAATGCTCTTTGTACTAGTCTCATTTATTTTTCAACCCACAACTGTGTGTGTTTCTCCACTTCAGATATTAGTTTCCAGACATGGGTGACTGGTCTTACCTATCCTCACTGCTAGACAAGGTTCAGTCTCACTCCACTGTAGTGGGGAAGATCTGGATGAGTGTCCTCTTCTTGTTCAGAATCTTTGTCCTCGGTGCTGCTGCAGACAAAGTCTGGGGAGATGAAGTGTCTGAATTCTACTGTGACTCTCTAGAACCAGGTTGCGAACATGCCTGCTACAACTGGATGTTCCCAATGTCCTACGTTCATTACTGGGTCCTGCAGATCATCTTTGTGTCAACACCCACCCTGGTCTACCTGGGCCATGCTGTTCACATCATTCACAAAGAGAAAAGGATGATAGAGCAGTTGCGGGGCAACACTAATGGAAATATACTGAAGAAGCCCAAATATACAGATGACAGAGGGAAGGTGAAGATAAAAGGCATCCTCTTTTGCACTTACATGACCCAGCTGGTCCTTAAAGTCATTCTAGAGGTGGGATTCAGTGTGGGCCAGTTCTACATCTTTGGACCTGTGTTCATAGTCTCCTACTTCCACTGTACTATCTCTCCACCTTGTGCTCATCTCAGCGGTGCCCAGTGTTACATTTCTCGTCCCACAGAGAAGACAATCTTCATCCTCTTCATGCTTGTAGTTTCTGGCATTTCGGTGCTCCTCAACATCATTGAAATCATCTACCTGCTCTGTAACAAGAGGAGAGACAGCAGGAAACAGATGCTAGCTCAGCAGCATGTGCTCAGTTCACAGAAGTACCCATCCAACCCAGCATGGGAGCCTATGAGCAGCCAGTGTGGAGGCTTCCCACTGCTGCCTCTGCCTGCTCAGGGTGTGTCAGGCTTCTGCAGTGATGAGAAAAACATCGACTGCATAAGTAAAGAGAAGGACACCTGATACATGAATTATACATTATACAATGTTAGATGTTCTTTTGCATACTTCACTCTAAAATGTTAACTGTTTCTTTTATATGGTCAATAGTTGGATCGTGTGAAAGGTTCTTAATGATTAAATTACATGTGCTTTGGGACAATAATGTTAATAGTTTAGAAATGACCTTTGCCGTATTTTTTCCTCAACTGAAGTTCAACTGAATAAATTAATTTACAAAAATAAGTGTTCACCATACTGCACTCTGATTTGTCAATAACACCAGTTCCCCTGTGTCAGACATGGTGAGTAGAGGCTTTACAGTTATAATAATGGACTGGACCATCTGGAAGAATTTCAGTCATTCTCCATTGAAAGTATTATTATATACATCATAATATGGCATATGTATTGTATTGACAATATGAGTTACATTGTGCTGCAAAAAATGTTCACAATTTACAATAATTACTTATTATAAGTCTGTTGGAATTAATGTTGTAAAACAGCAGCTTTGATGTGAACCCAGTTGTTGTAAACAGATGACAGTAGCCATTTTAAAATGTAATTAGAGAGTCCAGAGCACCTCCTCAGTGCGATGAGACAGTAAATTATTGATTCACAGTAGACTGACAAGTTGTAAGTTTGGTAAATGACAATGATAGTGAGTGATTAAACAAGTTCCATTAGATAAAGTCGTAAGGTGTGGTAATGTAATGCTACAACACAGGGGTGTCACTAGAGATTTATGGTTAGGGGGGCTAAGCCTTTACCGGGGGGGCTGGGGGGAGGATTTTTTTTTTATTGGCCCCAAAATGTTTGTTTGTCATGAATTTTTAGAGTAGCAATAGGTATAAAATCAGCACAATAGATCTGTCTCTTCATAGTATGTATTAGGCACAGATCTAATATGACTTAAATGCTTCCATCCACTTACAGCAGGCACAGATCAAGCAAAGGTATTGAAGTCAAGGAAAGCTATCTCCTCTCTCTTAGATACGTTACAGGTCCTAAGTATGTAACTGATACACAGACTGATGTTTGATGTGTGAACCTCTAAACCTAAAAATCATTTAGGCTAGTTTATGCCTAGTATGAGTAATAGGCTTATGTCATAAAATTCAGTATTAATTTTAACTCAAAGCTTAAACAACTCCCACTCGCTTTCTTCTTGATCACTATCCTCCTCCTCTCCCTCTCCTCACCTGTTTTCAGTAACATGTTATTTTATTAAACTCAGATTGACTCAAGGCTTAATGAGTGATCAACCAAATTAAATTTGTCTGAACTGGCAAAATCTTCTCATCTGACCGGCCTTCGGCACTGACATTAACTGATTATAAACAACAATCTATGCCTACTGATATGATTGTTTTGAAATACTTAAGGGGTATATAAAAGCATAGTATGTAAAGAGCTGTCAATAACATTATTTCTATCTCTTTGGTCGTTCACACTTTGGCTGGCTGGCTCATCAGTTAGTTAGTACAGTGGAAAATGCTTATAGTGATCACGCCGTCTGGATCAAATTAATCACTATAAGCAGATAATTATTATAAACTTTTTCTTTTTCTTTATTTCTCATGCAGATAACCATATAATTGACATTTGTACATTTATTACACAAATAAAAAAGTAATGAAATGGCCAGGTTTGCTATTCACTGTAGCTATTTCAAAATACAGTACAGCTGTTTCACTGCTGATGCCTCCTGACTCATTTTAAGATGGAAGCAGTGGTCGAGTGAGCTAGAGAGTGGATGTGGAGAGCGAGCAGTGGTAGCGTGAAAGCTGGTGAATGAAAGGAAGAAAACGTTATTTTCTGATTGTTTCACGGTGGTTACAAATAAACACACCTAAACCCCGCACCTCCATAGCCCTGATAATGGTGCAGCCACTAATTACAATATCATATGTGTATCATGGGAGTAAGGTAAAAAAATAAAAATAAAGTTACTGTAATTTTATTTTCCCCCCATGTTTTCATGTATGAAAAGACCCAAAATGATCACTGTAAGCAGACAATTGATTACTATAAGCAAATTATTTAAACAGCATTTAGGAATGATTCTGTCCTGAGCTTTTTGATCCATATAAGTGGTTTCCACTGTATAATGTTAATGTTATATAGCCTATCCGCTTGTCTTTTCCTCACTTAAACCTAAAGTTAGCAAAAGTTAAGCAAGTAACAAATGAGTAACAACTTGATAGCTCGCTACATTGACCATAATTTGCCACAAATTCATATTAGAGCCTGGTATCTTCACTCTGTTACAACTTACTATTTCACTCTGTATATTATGTTTATCTTGGTAAAGTTTTAGCCAACATCTTGTCACAACTACAGTGTTTTCCGACTACCGTTACAGTCTCTACTGTGGGCTCTGAGTGGGCAGCACAGCCAATGGAAACGCTGGATTAGAGCAGCAGCACTAGGACCTCCCCCAGGGCGCTAAAGAAGATTTTAGCAACGCCCCTGCTACAACATGTACACAGTAGTGTGATTGTAATGTTCCCACATACACCTGCATTGCATTATTTCAGTCACTAGGTGGTGCTATGCACTAGTCAAATGCAATATGTGAGACCCAAGTGGTTTAATGGAAAGTTACAAAATACACATGAACAGTTCACTATCAACAGGTTTTAGTTTGACTTTAGGAGTGGTGCTTGCTGAGTGTATTTCAGTTCTTTTCACTTTAATTTGTTTTATTTTATTTATTTATTTTTTTCCATAATAGAAATGATAAGATCTTTTAAGACCTCATAACCACACTAGGATCTTTATCATAAACCAAAGCTAGAGAACACTGGAAGGCATCAGAAGCAAATACTCAAACACATGGCTTTGAGGAGAAAGAGAACATAAAACAGCATACAGCCAAAATAAAAACAATCTAAGAACTAGAAAGCATCATAGGAGCTATAGGGCATCATTGGCATGATATGACAGAATAAAGCATTATAAGAATAACATTTAATAGAGAGATTTTTGGTTAAACTAGGGATTAGGATAGCAATTATTTACACTTGTTCATTATGGGTTTGTGTCAGGATTTATCTTAAAACAAGAATGAAAACAGCTGGTCAATGCACTAAAATCAACAGAATTCTTGACATCCATTGAGATGAAATCCATGCCATTAAAGTTGTTTTCAGACTCATTGACTTGTTAAAAGCAATGTAATAATAAATGTCTGCCAATTTATTACAATCACTAGTGGATGAATTAGCCAGATCTTTTACTCAATAATCAATACCACAATGTAAAAATACTCCATTACAAGCAAAAGATCTAGCATTCAAATTTATCATCAGCTAAATGTACTTAAGGAGAGGTACTCATTATGCAGAATGCCCTCTGTCAGAATGTTACATTAGTGTTAGTGTATTATTATAATTGATAGATTCATGTGAAAGCAGCATTTTAATGTTGTAGGTGGCAGAGGTAGAGCTGTTTTGAACTATTGTTTGGGTATTTTAATCGGAAACAATGTTGTAAAATTTAATCTACACAGAAACCTGTAATTCCAGCTGTGACCTAAATGAAGTGGAGTAGAAGTAAAGCAGCAAAAATGGAAATAATCAAGTAAAGTAAAACTACCTGAAAGTGCACTACTTGTGTACATATATATATTTAGTTGTCCTTCACTAGTCACATTACATTTCCACTGTGCTACTGTGACAATATAACATCAGAGGCCCTGCATCTGTTTTCCATTTTAAGTCAGGACTTTTAAGAAAGGGATAAATTCTCTCTTTTAGTTTTAGTTCGTCATCACAGCTTGTATTTTTTATGGAACAAAACAAAAAACAACAAAACAAACTAACAAACAAAAAACAAAAACAAAAACAAACAAACAAAAAAGAATCCACACCTTGGCTGTCTGAGTCTTTTGTCTTCGTCCTCCCAGCAGACGGGGGCTTCGGTCTTGACGTAGAGATCAGGTGACTGTAAATTCTCTGACGGGACTGTTATAAGGGAGGTTTGACAAGTTGGGCTCAGTTTCCCTCTTGGTCTCAAACTTGGATTTCAACTTCGCTAGGGAGTGATCTCTACAAGTGACGGAGAAAGTCCCTCCGGGCCCTCTTCTTTCTATCTGTAACTTTCCAGGTAAGTTTAAAACATTATTGTGTTTTTTTAACGTGTCTGAAGAAAGTTTCCTCGTCAGTAACCCTGTTAAAAATAGTCGGAAAAAGCTCCGGTGCGCTTCAAACTACATGCAGTGCAACTAAGAAAGTAGGGTAAAAGAATTTTCTTTCCTTTTCCTTCACTTTTAGGAAAACCGCTCCGTTTGCCTACTTCATTAATTATCTTCAACTAAATGTAACGTTCAGGAAAACTACCTTAGGCCTTACCTTAGACAGAGAGAAAAATGTGAAATACGACAAAGAAAAGGAATCAGAACTTAGTGGAAAAACTATTGATTCATTTATCAAACGAGGTCCGCAGTAACTCTTATAAACGTTTACTATCATTTTTTCCATCCAAAACCTCATTTTGCTGTCGCAGTGTGAGCCACTGATCTGTCCTCTGGACTTTACGACTTAAAGTAAAGTTCTGTTGTATATTTAAAGAGTCACGCCCAGAACCCAGTGACAAATTTACTTTAAAAACACTTGTTCAGTAGCCACCAGGAACCTAGAAACTAGAGAAATGCTAAATAATTTGGACTGTTTTTCATTCATATCTAGTGACTTCTCATGGAAAACCACTTCACAGAGTCGTCAGTGGGATTTCAGAGGTCTGCTAATTGGGCCATTGTGTTGGAGTCTATTGTTCTGCTCTGTCTTCGTCATTTTCCACCAGACAAACTCACTCATGTAGAAAGTGGCGGGATTTTCTCTGTCTAATAACAAAAATAAAATCACTTTACTATTTCCCTCACCTCATTATCTCCCATTTTTTACTCTTCATGTTTGACTCTCCTGAAGACTCACACGGTGAGGGGAATTTCTACAGAATGACAATGAATTCTGGATATTGGCTATTCTGGATATATTCCAGGTTGCAGGAGACATTGTATGTGCTTTATTATAAGATAAGTGAGAGCACATGCTGTTTGGCACCATGTGGATTAGACTGAAGGTTCCTACTTATCCACATGAACCTCCTTATGAAGGCATGACCCTGTCCCTGCTCTCTTAAGTAAAATGTATTTTTGTATATCTGTTGGAGGTTTTTCCTTGTCACCACACACTGCTCTAAAACTTGTGACAGCCCTTCTCAGTTATATGCATGGGGCAAAGAGACCCGATTTGGAGTCTACAAACCTCCATCCATACTTTTCATATGGGATGGTTGAACAGTGAAGGTGAGAGTGCAACCTGGATTAAAATTTACAATCTGTCCTTTATCATTTAATTATAGTAAAAATCACATTGCGCTCTGCTAATTTTG
Organism: Thunnus maccoyii; assembly: GCF_910596095.1. Classification (NCBI taxonomy): domain Eukaryota; kingdom Metazoa; phylum Chordata; class Actinopteri; order Scombriformes; family Scombridae; genus Thunnus; species Thunnus maccoyii. The sequence continues at coordinate 30,147,091 of NC_056549.1, read as the reverse complement.
CTGAAGACCCCTAAAGAACTCCAAAAATTCCCAAAAGTCTCATAGAACCCCTTAAAGGACTTCTTCTTTGTATATGAACTGAATATTATCAGTGTATTCATTTCTATTGTTCTGGACCTTTGAGACTCTTGCATGGATACTGAGTCTACAGACAGTTATAGTTACTTTTGACCAAGGGTGGCGCTAAGTTTCAGGGGATGAGCCCAAAGGAGCACAGTGCTGCAGAGTTAACTAGTCAGTGTTTTACATCCCCTGACTAAGATTGTACTTTAATGTCAGTGAAATGTTAGTGTAACTTAGTTGGAAAGCCAGTCTATCGAGACTTTGATTGAACTTTGTCACAATGGTCAGACTTTGATTGAACTTTGTCACAATGGTCAGGACTACATTTTTAATAGGAACTCAGCTGATCCCAGACCTTTGTAATGGGCTGATTTTCCTTGAGAAAATGTTCTGTGGATCTGCAGGGCTTCTCTGTAATCACTGAGCAAAGAAGCTCACAACAGGCCTAACTGAGTAGACTTAGCTGCAGTGTCTGTTCTGCCACACACACTTATCAGATTGGGTACACATTCATGCAGCATAGTGGCTTTTTTCCAGCAACCTCATTCTCAACAGCTTGGCTAAGACAACAGCATTCAGCAGATTTTCTTCTCTGAAGTTTTTTTGCATTTCTGCCCAGCAGACAAGCTGCGTCTGCTGATGATCAGCTTTGTTTCTTTTATTCCTTGTTTAATCTCTCCTCCTCACTGTATTTCACAGACAAGAAAACCTGTTGAGGAATAGCTGGACTAAGGCTTGCAACAGAGTTTAAAACTTGAAACAGCAACTTTAGTTTCTGCACGAATGGAAGTAGAGGTTTAAAGACTACTGAAAGTTGTAAACATGTATAAACTCTGACATATACATTTTTAAAACAGGTTTAAAGCTGTACAACACAATAGTTAGCAGGTTTTCTTGCTTGATATTGTTTGAAGGTCTGAGAAAGAAGTTTAGACGTGCAGCAGAAAAATAATTTAGGTAGAATCCTCTCATGTGACTGAAATATGTTTTTTTTCCATGAGTGCTGACCAGGTTGATAACTGTGCTTGAGACTGAGAGGAGTTGATTACCTTTCTGATGCAAGAAATCTAACAATATTAAACTTTCTGTATAAATCCGATCTAAAGCACTTTTTTTTTGATGAATACTAAAAGGTTGTTAAAGATTTTTCTCAGTTAATGAATGAGAGATTTAATTTCAGATTTTCACATCCTTGTCTCAATTTAAAGGGCAGTGTTGCATAAACTGACCAAACTGTGTTTTCTGTCTCTGCTCTCAGTAATTGGATTAGCTTGTGTTCTGCGTCATGAAACATCTAGTTTTGTCTCCTCCAATAACAATGCTGTTTAATCACATAACGCTGCCAAAAATACCAAATGTCAAGAACGCTGAGGATGTTAATCTTCCCTAAAAATCAAAAGTTTAATTTAGATATGTTGCACTGTAGCTGTGTAAGCTCAGTACAGCAGCATGTGAGTGGTGAACATTTATGATATGTTTTAATAGTTGATACTGTCTATATATTATTGCCAGTTCAGCATTGCCCTTTTTGTTTCACCAGCTAACGCTCCCTGAGGATGGGTGACTGGAGTGCTCTTGGTCGTCTGCTGGACAAGGTCCAGGCCTACTCTACTGCGGGGGGGAAGGTTTGGCTGTCTGTCCTCTTCATCTTCAGGATCCTTGTCCTGGGTACTGCAGTGGAATCAGCCTGGGGAGACGAGCAGTCTGCCTTCAAATGTAACACCCAGCAGCCTGGTTGTGAGAATGTCTGTTACGACAAATCCTTTCCCATTTCCCATGTTCGCTTCTGGGTTCTCCAGATCATTTTTGTGTCAACGCCCACGCTCCTCTACCTGGCTCATGTCTTCTATCTGAACAGGAAGGAACAGAAATTCAAAAGGAAGGAGGATGAGCTTAAAGCCGTGCAAAATGATGGAGGTGATGTTGACATTCCACTGAAGAAAATTGAGATGAAAAAGCTTAAGTATGGCATTGAGGAGCATGGCAAAGTGAAGATGAAGGGGGCCCTGCTCAGAACCTATATAGTCAGTATTTTCTTCAAGTCTATGTTTGAGGTGGGCTTCCTGGTTATCCAGTGGTACATGTATGGCTTCAGCCTAGCTGCAGTCTACACTTGTGAGAGGGCCCCATGCCCACACAGGGTGGACTGTTTCCTGTCTCGTCCCACAGAGAAGACCGTCTTCATCATCTTCATGCTGGTGGTCTCACTGGTGTCCCTGCTGCTCAACGTCATTGAGCTTTTCTATGTGTTTTTTAAGAGGATCAAAGATCGTGTGAAGGGCAAACAGCAGCCCACGCTCTACCCCAGTGGAGGCACTTTGAGCCATACCCCGAAAGAACTGTCCACCACCAAGTATGCCTACTATAATGGCTGTTCATCCCCAACTGCCCCACTTTCACCCATGTCCCCCCCAGGCTATAAGCTAGCCACAGGGGAGCGAGGAACTGGCTCATGCCGTAATTATAATAAGCAGGCAAATGAGCAGAACTGGGCCAACTATTCCACAGAGCAGAACCGTCTTGGCCAGAATGGTGGAGGAAGCACTATTTCAAACTCCCACGCACAAGCCTTTGACTTCCCCGATGATACCCATGACCATAAGAAACTGTCCTCAACAGCAGGACACGAGCTGCAGCCGCTGGCACTGATGGACGCCAGGCCTTGTAGCCGGGCCAGCAGCCGGATGAGCAGCCGAGCCAGGCCAGACGACCTGGATGTGTAAGCCCTGGTTCCACCTCCTCCCACCTCTGCCTGGCTGACGACATGTGGCAGCAGCCAGAGAATCAGGAAACACTCAATCACATAGGTTCATGCAGGAGGTGGGGCTAACCTCAATCACTGTCTTCAACATAGACTCTTAGTTCATCAGAGAGACATTAAAACTTGTTATATAACACTGTCAAAGGTACAAGTTGCAAATAATTTTGATGACTTTTACCATAACTTTTTAGTGGAGCTAACACAGCTTTAAGAAAATAGAACAGCAGGAATGGCATCTAACAGAGGTATTCCTTAGAAGCAGTTACTCCTCAGTTCAAGAACAGAGGAGCACACTGGTCAAAGTGACTTGTTTGCTTTTAACTTGCCAAGCTTACATTGAAGAAAAATTCTGTTTTCGTAGTTTCTGCTAAGCTTCCTATTGGTGACGGAATTTTACTTAACAATGAAGGTATAGTGACAGCTTTACAACAGGGTGACTTGTTAGCTGTGTCTTTTTAACATTTGACCAGGAACACCAGATACAAATTTGCCTTCTAAGCTAACTGTGGTTCATTTTTTTTTATAGAAATAAATAAAAGCAGGGTCCAGTAGCGTAAGAAACAAATCCCCATCACCACATGTCCCACATCCCCAATGTTGCTAAATGATCTAAACCACTTGATTTGGAATTTAGAGAGTGAGGTGAGGGTGAACACATTTAGATTGTCCATTCTGATTGCAGACAATAATTATAACCATTGGCAGTTTGGTACAACAAACTCAAACTGCTCGTACTTGCAATTTTTCAGTTCTGACCCATATGGCACTTACAAAATAAACTCGTATTAGAGTTGTGCGTAAGGTATCTAAAACTGCGTTGTTATGGTTAGTGAAAGATCTTCTTTAGGGTTAAAAAAAAACGACACTGAGTTTTGGTAGGACATAAGATATAAACACTCCTGTGCCAAAGCCACTTGCTTTGTACACCTAACTATTCACCCTCACCTCTTCCCTAAGAGCTATTACTGAAGAATGATGTCACACTACTTCCACCTTTGTTCCTGACAGTCATTTCAAGTACGACTGCAACAGGTCTCTTACCAAGAACGCATAAACATAGATGTTTATGTATTAGATGTTTGCACAAATGACTAATGCTGTTGTTTTTCAGGTGAGGACAGTCCCTCGCATTGATATTCACTTTTATTTTCACAGTCAAATAAGTGGTTTCTGTGATTTATTTACCCATGTGATCACTTGTATGGTGACCCTGTGCACACTGTTATAAAGCTGTGTAGCTCAGCATAAGACACTATAATAACCAACAGGAAGGATGGCCAAAAGTATGAAATAGGAAAATGAAAGACAGGTTTTTCTTCACTGATATACACACAGATACACATACAGAGACACACACATACACGTGCGCGCGCACACACACACACACACACACACAGTGTCTCTACATTCCATTTTTACCGACGCTGCACTGCAGTGCTTTTCAGACATGTCTGAATTGAAAGACAGTTTGATGGATTCAGCCACACATTGAGTTGCTTGCTTAACAAAGTTGGATTTATGTTTGAATCAGCACGATTTATAATTTTTCATTTTTCTTCTGCTTTCACTCATATCATAAATATCTTATCCCAGTTTTCAATTACAATCATATTATAGTCACTCAGAGAGAGAGGCTAAAATGTCCAGTGCCATCGCATAGACAAAGAGCAACTACATGTAAAGTGTTAACCACCTGGCTCATCCTCTGCATGTGGCTTATAGTAAAACATGGTATTGGGGAGAATGCTTAACAGTTGTAGTGAATATTTATTGCTTGGCATCTATAGGACACCTACCACTTAGGGGAAAAATTGACTACTATCCAGTGTCTCTAAATCACAGAAAACATCTTATAGCAACTCCCCACAAACTGTATATTTATTGACAGTTTAAAAAATTTGCTTTTTTTCTTTAGTAACTTTGTCATTCAGTCTGAACTGTTGTTTCCTGATAAACTTTGAATTTATGTGTTGTCAATCTGTGTTTTCATTTTGTGGTTTTATTTTTTTTTTCAGGTGTGTGTGAGAGTAGCAGGGCTGAGGTTTCAGGCTGCTATGACACAGCAAACATAAAGAAAGGCTTTATTACTGTCATCATTTAACAAGTGCATTCTCTTTTTTCATCATTTGTCAGAAGTAGAGAAAGACAGTAGAATGATTATCTGTGTTTTACATATTTGAGTGAATGATTCTTTTGTTTTGTAGGTAATATTTTGTCTTTCAGACTCGATGTACCCATTGCTGCTTGAGAAATAGATATTTAGTACTGTAAATCAAGCTAACTGTGTCACAATAAAAATGTGAGTTTTTAGAAGACTTCTTATAGATCTGGACTAATATTTAGTCAATTATATTAAAATGTATGCCAATGTAGCTCCACAACTACCAAACACTAGGATAAATCTCAATTTGGGCTTTTTTTTCCCTTTTTATCTGAATTTTTAAGTGTGCATCATTCTGTCGGTACTTACATGTGTCATTGACCTTTCAGCTACAATGGTGTTTGCACTGAGATCTTGGTGATAGAGGTGTAATATGATGCACACAGAAAGTGGTAAGAGTTTTCTGATATAGATGTTACTAATTTATTTTATAACACAGAAATCACTACAGTGCATAATATCAGACATCTGATCGCTGGTTTCATTGATGAGTTCTGTGAGAGATGTCTTCTTCCGTTGACAGAACAGGAACAATAGTCATTTGTTGCAGTTATTCAGACAACGCTAATCCATGGGGATCCACTGTTGTACAGTGTAAGTGCATGATAGCAAACCAACAACTCATTCATTGTATCTGTGAAAAGCTATTTTAACCAATAAATATTTTTCTTTCTTAATTATTGGTTTTATTGCAGGCTCTTCTCTTTGTCATCACTGTGGTTTGTATGAAACACAGTGTTTATTTTGGAATCTCATTATAATTTAGGTTTAGTCTATTGACAAAAATGTATATTTGTTTCAGGAACACTTTGGTCTTTCCTCATTGTCTCATTTATTCAGGTCACAGCTGTCACCAACTTTTTTTCTAAGAAAATTTTATATATCAATATCTGACCAGGCATTTCTGATCAGGAAAGATACAGTACAGCAGCTTGTTGACTCAGTATCACAGGTGAGATCAGAGGGGAGAAAAGCCTTTGTCAATGTGTATGCCGAAATGTTTAATGTATAGTCTGAGTCGGGTCACATGCTCAGTTCAGCAGTGCATTAGAATACTTCTGGTGGGACACATAAGTAGCTGACAGCCAGGTGATCTAAACAATCTCCAGTCATATTTGATGTCTCCTCCTCCTTCAGCATTTAGGCTGTGAGGACCACATTCTTGGCTAGCCAGCTGCCAAATGCCACTGCTGACTTTGTGCTGGTTACCTCCATGTATTAAATGTCTCAACATAAGATTTAGATGCCTCTCAGAGGGTTGGAAAAACAACTTCTAATAAAACCATTGTAAGACCTGCTGGTGTGTGTCAGTAATGCATTTTCATCAAACTTAAAACAAGTCTAAAGTTGGACATAGGAGGATTTCACCGTCATCAGTCTTCACATTGCTTACTCTAATTGCCACACGTTGCTGTGTCAAACTGTGCTGGCCTGTCTCCATCATGCCAGCCTTGCTCCTCTTATTATAATAAATCAGATTTACAACAGCTGTTCTTGCCCAGTCCAACTGTGTTTTTCCCATTCAAATATGGAAAATACATATGTCATTCATACATAATCCTTTCAATTTATGATGAGAGTTTTTCTGACTTAACAATTGTAACATTCATGGAGGATTGCAACTTGTGCTTAAAACAGAGGAAAACTCTGTCCAACTAAAACTGGCAAGGCCCTCTGAACACCACATATACCAAGTCATAATCCAGATAAAGGAGAGTAATAGAACTCTAGGTTTTCAGTCCTAAGGTGTGCTGTAGCTTTGATAAAGGCTTCCAAGAGACGCAGTTAAATTTCATAATATGAAAGGACATGGCTCTTTTTCACTTCTCCAAGTTTCCTATTTAATCTTTCCACAGTGCTAAATCAAACCACATGTGTGCAAAGAGCCAAGCTACAGTCTGAAGACCACATGTGGCTCAGAGACAGAGAGGGGAGGAGTGAGCGGGAACATTTAACTTTTATTAATTATTTATTCATTAAGCAGTTCTAACAGTAAGCTGAAGGTGTGAAGACCAGCGCAATAGATGTCAAATAATTCCTTTTTTTCTCGTGGAACAAAAAGCTCCCTTTAATTCCATTGTTATATGGAAAGTACATACTGGGAAGAGCAGTGGATACTTTTATTTTAGTCAGGTTTATTGAAAACATTCAGATATATTTATTTAAAAAAAAAACAGTACAGACTTTGTCAGGAATAGAACAATAAAGTCCTGGACTTACTTTCATCATTGTCCCTAATGTTCTCATAGACCACAAGTCTCAATTAGACAATCAATGTTTTTTTAATAAGCAGATAAGGTAGAAGGTGTCCTAGATAACCAATTAATCATGTAATGAAAGACAAGCATTACATGACATTATTTGAAGTACAGTCTCACAATCAGTGAGATAAAAATAATGCATTAAGATAGCCACATTCTGTTTACTAATGTAATGTTGTTTGTCATCACTATGACTTTGCCAGGCAACCAGGGGAGACTCTGGTAAGTCACTGCACCAGACAAGAAATAGGTTGTGTTCGGAATAGGGGTGTGCCCGAATACAAATACGTTATTCGGCAAAGCACAAATAGTGCTGTTCGTACAAATATTTTAAAAATTATTTGTTATTGGGAAGAAAAAAAGAAACATGTCAAATACCAGTGATAGTTACATTGCTATCTCGGTCTCTCTCCTCTGCTCCCGTTATGTATTTCAGCAGGTCTCACTGAGGAGAGTCACATCCACCTGCTACATGACGCACATTTCCTAATTTGGACATCACTCCCAGAGTTGGGGGTGTTTGCTAGAGATAAAGCTGAGCTACTGACACAAGTGAAGTACTTACAAGGGACTCTCCATAACCTGTTTTTTCCCTTCTCCTTTCCACAAAGTTTGGTTGTAAAAAATAGGCAATAAATAAAAAGTGCAAAGCAAGAATCGCCTTTGAAGTTCTTCTCTACACGTTACATGCTGAACTGTCTCTGTGTTATGGGTGTATAAATAAGTAGGGGTCTGTCTGCATGTTGGTGATGCACTTGGTTTAGCTCAGTAGTCAGCGCAGTCATTTATGATCTAGGAGACTAGAGTTCAACACCTGGTGTGGGGACCTCCTTTGTAAGATAGTTTATTCATAAGCACTTATTTGAATACTTTAATATCCTAAATTAAAAGCATAATAAAAACAAAAACTGGATTTTTAAGCCTATTTCCACTTTTATTCGAATACAAATACAAATATAAATAATTTTGCTGCCTCAACAAATATACATACAAATATAAATACCGGGCTCTCTGCACATCCCTCGTTTGGAACTGCCTATTAACGTACTATTTATACTAAGTATGACGTCAAATTGAGTATGTAGTGCATTCTTACTGCATAGTATGTGGGTTTTGTGTAGGTGAGAAATGCCCAGATGTATATTAGATTAGCAATAATTTCTGAGTATGTGGCATGAGCTTACTGGACAAACTCAACTGTCCCAAAATGCATCGTGTCTCTTCAGACTGTGCAATGGAGCAGATGAGCCAGGCTAAATGCTGTTGCAATTTTTGCTATAAGACTGTTAATATGTCACTTTATTAAGTTTTAATATTTTTTCAGACGAGAAAGTAACTGTGTAGCTTCTGAATATGTGGTCAGTTTATTTGTAAATCTGCTCCGACGTTTTCGGACACGTGAGGAGCAAGTTGCCGGGTGAGACCAGCCAGGTCATCTCAGCTGCTAGCAGCCTGACTTATCTGGGGAAAACATGATCCGATGAACTGATTGATGAATTGTGCAGCTCTTTGGTGATTTATCACTGGCTGTATTTTCCCCATAGCATTTTGATAAATGATATAATTCCTTTTTGAAGATAAATGTTGGTCTCACAGAATTGTAGCTGCCACATTAGTTTGTCTGAATGTAAAGTGAAGCTTCATGTTTTTACTGGACAGAACAACAGTGCTGCCTCTGGGGCTCTATTTGTACAGATATTACCACATTTACATAATATAAATGTATGAAAATGAACAGATAAGTCTATTTTGAATTTCATTTTATCTTACTAAGCGTCCTCCTCCCGTCCTCGGAAGTTTGTTCTCCTGAGTTGAACTTGCCAAGTTCAACACACCTACCTGACTGTACTATGACAAAATAATCTCAACTCAAAGCTCTGAAATGTGGCTATAATAAAAATCCAAACTGTTCTGTGGCTTAATAACATACAAAACACATAAAAAACATATATAATAAAATAAAGTATATAATAAAAGCCATCTTTAAGTTTTTATTAAAGTACAGTGTCTTTCAATGATTGTAATTTCTGCTATGAAGACATAGTTTATATTATTACAACTGTTTTACTATATTGTCATTAATGATCTGTTTATACAGCAGCCTCCACAGGAAGAGTTATAGGTGTTGACAAATACATTAATACTCATATCTGCTAACAACATTATAGTTATTAACTGTTTATATACTGCTGATGAATGCTAAGTAGGAGAACTTAAAGTAAAGTGTTACCAGATTACTTTGTTTTACTACTATTTCTAAGGCAAAGGATGAACCTTTATTCTCAGAACCTAACTGTATAGTACACTCAAAGCCCAAAGCCCAAGGACAATGTTATTTTAAAAGGGCTAGACACTGTGCATGCGTGTTATGGTTGCTGGCTTATTTTTAGTGTGTAAATGAACATTGAGGGTGGCAGCTGTTGGACATCAGTGACTAACTTATAACCAAACACCTCAGAGCCGGGGAGGAACTATGGCTTACTTGACAAAATGTGTAGGTTGTGTGTGTTTGGGAGTGTGCTCTCTAAAAATGGTCTTTAAACCAGCTGTAAGGACCATTTCTAGAGAGCAGACTCTCCAAAAAAGGTCCTTAAATTGTGAGGTCATGTTCAAACCAGAACCAGCCGGCAGCAAGGAAAGGCCACAGGCCTTTGATGTCACACATTAAACTGAGCAAAGGCAGTATCAATCTGATAGATTTTACATGGATTGTTCCTATGAAGAAAAAAACATGCTTTACCACGCAAGTGAAAAGTAAGTATATTTTTCTATACTTAAATTATACTTTTAGCATAAAAAGTGTGTTAAAAGTTTAAACAAGTACATTTCTACTTATGCTGTAACAGTGCATTTTTTGGTATATCCCCAAAGTATGTAATTAATAAAAGAGCTACAAATACAATTAAAGTGTATTGAAAGTAAATTGTTGTAAAGCATATTGATAAGATACCATAACTTAATTTCCAATTTAGTACATTTGTTAAAAGTGCACTATATCTAAAATAAATGTTTAATAATATGAATATATACTTTTCAAAAATGTATTAATGTCATGTTTTTTAAAGTTTAACTGAAGTTTTAAAATCTATTTTTTATTATTGTATTTAATGTGCTTTAACAGTATATTTATAGCAAGTTCACTCCAACATGCACTTAATTTAAGATACACTTTACTTTACTTCTCAAAAGTATACATTTCAAAATTATTATTTGAAATGTGTTCAAGTATATTTTTAATAAGTATGTTAATGCCTGTATTGCATTTAAGTTGTACTACATCATAAAAGTAAATTTCTTGTTAGTGTATGTTTGTGCTTTTATAGTACAAGTCTGAAAAAGTTTACTGAAACTGTCATTTAACTTAAACTATGCTTTAGTATACTTATTTAAAGTACACTATTTATGAATGTGATTCTGGATGTGATTAAATATATTCTTTTCAAAGTGTATTAATGTCTGTATTAATACAACGTTTCACTTAAGAAATACTCTTCAATAGTACATTTTTATTCAGTATATTTTATATGCTTTTTATACTATATATATGAAACGTATGCTGAAATTTGAACTTCACTTATATACATTGGAAATCGCTTATAGTGATCACGGTTACAGTGATCAACCGCTTATATGGATCAAAAAGCGTTGGGACAGAATCATTCCTATACAAACACTATTTAAATAATTTGCTTATAGTAATCAAGTAGTCCACTTACAGTGTTCAATTTGGGTCTTTTCATACACGAAAACATATGGAAAAAAACATTTTACAGTAATTCTATTTTCTTTTTACCTTACTCCGGTTGTAGACCTATGGTGTGCGCGGCTGCGGCACCATTATCAAGTGTTGTGGTGCACCTCCACAGGGTTGTGTGGAGATGTGGTTGTGGACATGTTTATTTTTAACCGCCGTGAAACAATCAGAAAATAATGTTTTCTTCCTCTCATTCACCGGCTTTCTTGCTATCACTGCTCACTCTCCTCATCCACTCTCTAGCTCACTTGATCACTGCTTCTCTCTCTCTCTCTCTTTCTCTCGTCTTTTTTAAAATGAGCAGCAAAGCCTAACTTTACTTAACGTTATGAAACAAAGTTTTTGTCTTTGTCTTCCCTCATGGCAGGGTTGTACAGTGTTATAGATTGCATTTCTCCAAAAGTTGATTCTGATTCAACTTTCTTGCTTCGGTCCCCCTGCGGGCCCCCCCGCAGCCTAAACACACAACCATCTGCTCCCAGCTGGTGACCTGAGGCTGGTGAGGCGTGCACGTTGAAATCATGATGGAAAAAGGAAAGGAAAAAGTCATGTTCTCTCAATTAAAAATGTAGTCTCCTTGAAGCTTAAGAAAAACTGTCAAAAACGAGCCAACGAGATGCAGCACCGAAACAACAAGACGAGGCCTCCTTTATTTTTTGGGTAAGCTAACAATTTCAATTTAATTCTATGTTTCCTTTTCTGCCATATAAATGTGGAAATCAATCTGTCCAGCAATTTAAAGACCAATGCTAGTATCCAAATATAATATAATATAATATAAATAATATATAATATGCCCAATTCTACCAAATAATGAGAGTGGGGGAATCTCCCATTGTGCCAAATCTGATTTTATTTGAGTACTTAATCTACCATAATTAGCTTTGTACAACTGTGATGTTTCTGGGGTGATCATGATGCCTAGATACCTAAATCCCTGTGCTGACCAGTTAAATGAAACCTCCTTATCCAATTGAGATGGCCATTTACCTATCAACATCATAGCCTCCGATTTGGATTCATTGACTTTATAACCAGACACTATCCCAAACTATTCTATCAATGACGTTATCTGCATGTAGCAAAATTTTCTGTGGTCCTCTTCCATCTGATATCCTGTGTATTCTAGGATCCTCCCTTATCATTTCTGTTAGTGGCTCTATACTAATTGCAAACAATAATGGGGATAAGGGAAACCCTTGTCTGGTCCCCCTTTTCAATTTAAATTGTTCAGACATATACCCATTGACTCTAAATCTTGACAGTGGTCTGGAATACAATACTTTAACCCAATTAATAAAATCTGAATGGAATCCCATTTTCTTAAGTATATGTTTCAAATATAGCCAATCTATTCTATCACATGCTTTCTCAGCATCTAGGCTGAGAAGCATTGATGTTTGTTTAATTTCACGTGCCACTGAGGTTTTATTTAGGGTCCGTCTGATATTATTCATTCCTTGTCTTCCCGGTATGAAACCGGTCTGATCTGATTTGATTATTTTCTTGATACACGTGAGCATTCTTTTAGTCCTTATTGTACTTAGTATCTTTACGTCACTGCAGAGCAAGCTTATGGGTCTGTATGATGCACAATTCGTACGGTCATTCCCTTCTTTGGGAATCACGGAAATTATTGCTTCAAACCATGTTTGAGGTGGGTCTCTCTCATTGAGAGAATAATTGAATACTCTTTGCAGAAGGGGTGTGACCTCCTTCCTAAAATATTTGTAGAACTCCCCATGTCTATTCCCGGTAACTTGTTATTTTTCAAAACTTCAATTTCCTCTTTTGTGAATGGTTCTGTCATTGCTTTTGCCTCATTTTCGTTTAATTTAGATAGATTAATTCTTCCAAATAGAATAGAATAAATCTACTCTATCCTCTACTACTGGTGGGTCATAGAGTGCCTTATAGTAAACAGAGAAGGCTTCTGCTATATCTTTAGGGTGAGACACTGTTTTTTTGGAGGAACTACTCAACTTGCTTGTGCTTTTCGCAATTGAAATGCCAATAGCCAGCTGGCTCTGTTTCCTGATTTATAATATGTCTGATTAGCAAATCTAAGTGCACCTTTGGCTTTGTATGTCAGTAGGTTGTTTAATTTCCATCTGTATTGGTCAGGGGTTTTCAGAGTGTTTTCATTGTTCATTCTTTTGTGTTCCTGTTCCAATTTCTGTATGCAGTTTTATAAGTCTATTTGGTTCTTCTCACGTTGTTTTCTCGATCTAGAGGAGAGTGCAATTATTTTCCCCCTAAGTACTACTTTTGCTGCTTCCCATAAAGTAGATAATGAAACCTCTCCATTATCATTCTGTTCCAAATAATTATTTAATTCCTCTCTTATGTTTCGTACTACATTGGGATCATTTAATAGAGAAACATTCAACCTCCAGTATTTAAAATGTTTCTGTTTCCAAATTCATTGACATTACCACTGGTCCATGATCTCAAATAGTTATGGGCTCAATGTGACAATCCGTGGGCATTGTGTTTTGAAACACAGAAAAATTCAATTCGGGAGTAGCTATTATGTACTTTTGAAAAAAAGTGAAATCCCTGCCTCTAGGATGTTTTAAGCACCATATGTCTGCTAGCCCAAGCTCCTCTATCATACTGTGTAGTGCTTCAACTTTTTGTGTTTGAGGTTCTTGTTCAAATGGGCGTTTATCTATTTTTTGATTTTTAACACAATTGAAATCCCCTCCCAGTATAATTGCTCCCTTTGCGTTTTCCGCTAGTAGTGCTGCAATTTCTTAAAAGAAGCCTGAATCTTCTTCATTTGGCGCATACAAATTCAAAATAGTTATATATATGTTCCCAGCTGTACCTACAACCATTATATAGCATCCCTTTTTTATCCTCAAACACTTTTTCTGGAACAAGACATAATGATCTATGACACAAAGTTGCTACCCCTCTTTTCTTTCCATTATCACATGATGCACTAAAAACCTGCCCCACCCATCCCCTTCTCAACTTCTTGTGTTCCTTGTCATTCAAATGGGTCTCTTGCAGTAATGCTACTGAACAGTTATGTCTTCTCAACTGCTTAATAGTTTTTTTTCTCTTCATGGGATGATTGATTCCATTTATATTATAACTAATAAAATTCAACATATTAATACAAATATTAATATACTAAACTGCAGTACTTTCTATATTTTGGTTTGTACTTTGCCTTACAGTTTTGCCATGTATAGATCAAAATCCAAATGTTTTTCCTCTGTGTAAACATGTTTGCTGAGAAACACTGAACCTTAAGAACAAATAAATGATAGAACATTTTTAAACATTGCAGTAAACAATACTGAACTTCCAATTGTCCGATATTTTGCTTCAAAAACAAAGAAAAAACAACCTTTTCCTTACAAAATTGAAAGGAAGGATGTGTGATGATATCGTTCAAAGGAAGAGCTGACGAAGTTCTTATTTTGAAGACGTTTATTAGACGATGGCCATCGGGTCCATTCCATGTACAAAGATGGTCTGGGCAACGTACCACTGTCGATGCATAGCTTATATAGGGTTACGCATCTGTATCTTATCACATGAATAACACAGGTTTTCCATGGGCACTAATTTAGTTGGGAGCCCTCCAATCAAGTGGTTGACAGCTACCTCACAACATATTATGTATCACAACATACCACATCTGGAACAGTTCCAAGCTCGACCATGGGCCCATTATTTGTATCTAAAAGGCCCCCCAGAAGGGCTATACCATATTTCACCAGGTGACATGCAGACTCTGGAATGTTTATGTCACATGTCCAACACCCAAAATCAGTAAAATACATAGGGTCAGATAAAAGTCATACTAACAAAAATAAAATTTCAAAAGCATTCCATCCCCGATCTGAACTGGGCAGAGAGCTGTGACTCTTTGGGAGAAATACACAAAATGCAATTGCAACGGCCCACCAGGTTGCCCTGGGTTGGAAGACTCGTCACCTTGTTTGCAATACTCTCACCAGAGTATGCGGCATTCTTTTGCATCCCCCTCCTCATTCAGATCCTAAAATATCAGCTAAATCACTCATAGTATAGTCTTAGCTATTCTTCACTGTCTGCATATAAATCTTTTGTCGTCCGACAAATGGCTATCATATAGTATAATTGTCCACTTGGTCAACACTTTACAGTCTTTGTAATCCAGAATTATAACTTTACTCACATCACTTTAATTAACTTGTGCTGCTCCGTTGTCTCCATGGATGATGGCTCTGACATCCGCGGGGTTCAGCTGCCGGTTCCTCCTCCGACTCTCCTGGGTTGTCCACTTATCTTGTATCAACTCACTCTCCAGTATGTCACACTCCTACACTTCTGTGTCAATCCCGAGCTCTTTCAGTATTGGCTGCACCTCCAGTAGCGAGGGGAACACTCTTAGTCCCATCTCTAGGAAAAGTTTAAGTTGGGCCGGGTACGGTGAATGGGCTTTGATATTCTTCTCCTTCACTTCACTTCCCGTACTCGCTTCCTTTTCCTTTGCACGTCAGGTGAGTAGTCCTGATCAAAATACACCCTCTGGCCCTGGAACTGGATGTCTCATTTTTTCCATGCCTGCTGCAGTACTATTTGTTTCACACTGAAATCCAAAAATCGTACAATTATGGATCTTGGGGGGGGGGCTGTCGTCTCCTTCGGTTTCAGCACGAAGGCCCTGTGTGCGCTTTCCAGTTTGATATCCAGTTTTCCCTGCTGTTCCAGTGTTGTTTGTAAAAAGTCAGTTATGAATGTCAGCATGTTGCTTCTTTTCTGCGCCCTCTCTTATTCCATACATCCTAATGTTGTTGCGTCGAGGTCTGTTTTCCATGTCATCACATTTAGCAGTTAGGCTAGCCTCTCTCCTCAGCAAATAGCCCACAGCCCTTTCTTGCCGTATGATTCTATCTTCTGTGGCGCTCACTCTGTTCTCTGCTGCGGTAACGTTCATCTAGTTTCTCCATTGCTGTTTTATTTCACCCATGGATGATTCCAGTCTGTTTAGCTCCTCCTCCTACTTGGAGTTTCCTCAACTCCATGAGCATCTCTGCTTCACTGCTTGATTCATTGGTGACACTGGCCATGAGTGATGGCGTTGCTGCTGGGCCCACCTTTATTTTGTCATGTTTTGCTGTTTTAGTGTCGTTCTTGTTAATTCTCTGGTTACCGCTCATTTTAGTGGAAAGTTTGCTGTGTAGTCTGGTGGTCATTAATCAGTTTTATCTTAGTTTTAGGCTAATTTAGCTATGGGTCTGGCAGAGCTGGGTATCATGCGGCTGCCTTGGCCATTACGTAGTGGGAAGTCCCCTATTAAAGTGTATCTTAACTACAACTTTTAATACACAAGGTCATCCTAAGTGTTTTTAATTAAACACAAACTAAGTGTGCTTTTTTTCAGCACATGAATGAATACTAAAATGCTTTGAGAAACCTGAGATAGTCTGTGTGCATACCAACTTCCACACCAGGTGCTCAAGCTGTAAAGACTGATAATTACACCTTGAGGTGGATGGGCAGTCCAAGCCTTTACTTGAAGAATTTACCAACTTTTATGTAAACAGTGTCACGGCTCTTGTCAATCAGATGTATTTGTCTTTTTAATGAACTACCTCAGTATGCTATTCCCATATTTCCAGCACACTTTAATTGTATTTTGAATGCAGTAAAAATGATGTTAAAATTCGCTGACAGTATATTTTCAGTAATACACTATAAATTCAATATCAGTATTACTAAGTACCTAAGTACAACTTAAGTGGTTTCAATTTAACACAACTTCAAGTATAGTAATTTTAAACATTTTAAAAGTACACTAAAGCATATGAAATATATTTTTAGAAAATATACTTAAGTATATATTTTTTTTCACATGAGCAATCTGCTATGTCCAGAGTTATTTTGTCATGAAACTACTGTACCTTAGTTTTATGAAGAACTGACCTTCCCGCTTCTTCTTCCTTGAATTTATAGGCCTAGATATTAGGGTTGTGCAGAGAGGCCAGCATTGGTATTTGTATCTGTAGCAAAATTATTTGTATTTGTAAGAGAACAGGTACCTGGATGTGCTGACATGCTACAGTAAGCATATTGTGTCATTTCAAGTTGCCGACTGTGGTTACTGATAGTGTTTTTGCTGCTCCCAGCTCAGTTAACTTTGCTATATTTCTCACTACTGTGGATAAATACCTGCTGTATATATAAACCTACGCTAGTTCTACTCAAGCACTCTTCGCTCTCTCCTTCTTTTAACGACTTTTCTGGCTAATCCCACAGTTGTTAGTTATATTTAGCTCAACAGTTAGCTTAGCAGCTAAACCTAGCGAAACAGTTAGCGATGGCTTCTCTCTCTCTCCCTCTCACTCTCCTGCTCTCTCTTGCTCAGTGTGTCAAATGTTTAGTTATTCCTCTGCCTCCTTTAGTGAAAACGTTACATGTAATAAATGTAGTTTATTCGCAGTGTTGGAGGCGAGACTTAGTGAATTCGAAACGCGGCTCTGCACCATGGAAAACCAATCAGTAGCTAATGTAGTTAGCCAGCCACCAATATCTGGTGTGGGCCGACCTAGTGTAGCTCCTACTCCCCCAGTAGTTCCCGAGCAGCTGGGAAGCCAGGGTGGCTGGTTGACTGTCTGAAGGAAGTATGGCTATACTTCCTTCAGACAGTGGTGGTGAACCGTGGGCTTCTGCTTTGGGCTCTAAGCAGAAGTCCACGGTTCACCACCAATCAGTTCATGTTTCTAACAGGTTTGCCCCACTCAGCAACACACCTGCTGAGAAACCCACTCTGATTATTGGCAGCTCCATAGTCAGACACGTGAAGTTAGTGACACCAGCAGCCATAGTTGATTTTATTCCTGGGGCCAGAGCGGGCGACCTAGAATCAAATTTAAAACTGCTGGCTAAGAATAGATGATTGTTATTCACGTTGGCGGGAACGACTCTCGATTACGCCAAAATTAATGTTGAGTCGGTGTATACATATGCAAAAACAATGTCAGACACCATAGTTTTCTCTGGGCCCCTGCCAAACCTGACCAGTGATGACATGTATAGCTGCATGTCACAATTCAACCAGTGGCTGTCGAGGTGGTGTCCAGCAAATGATGTGGGCTTCATAGATAATTGGCAGACTTTCTGGGGAAGACCTGGTCTGATTAGGAGAGACAGCATACATCCCACATCTAGAAATATGGCTGAGTTTATTAGTAGACCAAAACCATGACAACCCAGAGTTGAGACCAGGAGGCAGAGCTGCAGTCCTACATGCTTCTTTGCGCTTCCATTAGAGCAGTTACACACCCAAAACCACATAGAAACTGTGTATGTCCCCCGACCACTTAAATCAATTAAATCCAAAGTAAACAGAAGAGGATTAATTCATAAAAATCTAATAAAAATTAAAACCACTACTTCAATAGTACAACAAAATCAGAGAATTAAATGTGGACTCTTGAACATTAGATCTCTGTCATCTAAAGCCATTCCCTCATGAACAAGCACTTGGCGACAGCGGTAAGGAAAAACTCCCCTTTAACCGGTAGAAACCTCAAGCAGAACCCGGCTCTTGGTGGGCGGCCATCTGCTTTGACCGGTGGGTTGAGAGAGAGAAAGAAAAAGGGGGGGGGGGGGGGGGGGGGGACAGAATGACAACAATCATAATAACAGCAGCAATAGCAGTAGCAATAGACTGCGAAGGACCGCAAAAGCTTGGCCTGCATTCCAGGGTTTCCTGCGAGATGAGAAAGCACAAAAAACTCCAGGGAAGAAGCCAAGTTAGTAACATGCATTGATGTTACATGAATGCATACAGATGGAGAGAAGGAGGAGGAGAGAGGAGCTCAGCGCATCATGGGAAGTCCCCCGGCAGTCTAGGCCTATAGCAGCATAACTAAGGGCTGATCCAAGGTGAGCCTGGTTGGCCCTAACCATAAGCTTTATCAAAAAGGAAAATTTTAAGCCTACTCTTAAACGTGGAGAGGGTGTTTTCCCCCTGACCAAATCTGGAAGATGGTTCCATTAGTAAACGATTTAATCTCAGATCATCATATTGATTTATTTTGTCTAACTAAAACCTGGCTGTGTCATGAAGAATATGTCAGCCTAAATGAATCCACTCCCCCCAGTCATATTAATACTCACATTCCTCGAAACACTGGCTGAGGAGGTGGAGTTGCAGCCATTTTCAACTCAAGCCTAATCATCAACCCTAGACCTAAATTTGATCATAACTCATTTGAAAGCTTTGTTCTTAGTCTCTCTCACCCAACCTGGAAAACTTTACAGACAGTTCTATTTGTTATAGTATACCGTCCTCTTGTACTCTGAATTCTTATCTGAATTCTCAGAGTTTTTATCAAACTTAGTCCTTAGTACAGATAAAGTAATTATAGTAGGTGATTTAAACAGTCATGTGGACGTCAATCATGATAGTCTTGGCACTGAGTTTATCTCATTATTAGATTCAGTTGGCTTCTCTCAGTGTGTAAATAAACCCACTCACTGTCTTAACCACACCCTCAACCTTGTTCTGACTTATGGGATTGAAATTGAACATTTAATAATTTTTCCACAAAATCTTATTTTATCAGACCATTACTTAATAATTTTTGAATTCCTATTACTGGATTGCACGCCATTAGACAAAAATGTCTTCACTAGATGTCTATCTGATAGTGCTGTAGCTAAATTTAAGGAAGCAATTCCATCAGTACTGAATTCAATGCCATGTCTCAATACTACAGATGACTCTTATGCTAAATGTAGTCCCTCCCAAATTGATAATCTTGTTGATAGTGCCACAGGCTCATTGCGAATAACACTCGACCCCATCGCCCCTTTAAAAAGGAAGATAATAAAACATAAGAGGTTAGCTCCATGTTTTAACTCCCAAACCCACAAATTAAAGTAAACATCGTGAAAATTGGAAAGGCTTTGGCGTTCCACCAAAGTGGAAGAATCTAGCTTAGTCTGGCAAGATAGTCTTAAAACATATAGGAAGGCCCTCTGTAATGCCAGAGCCGCGTCACAAACGACCTCCTAACTGCATCGGACAAAGGATTTCTCTCCATACTTGCCCTGTTAGATCTTAGTGCCGCATTCGACACAACTGATCATCACATCTTATTACAGAGACTGGAACATTTAATTGGCATTAAAGGAACTGCATTAAGCTGGTTCTTATTTATCAGACCGATTTCAGTTTGGACATGTTAACGATGAATCCTCAATGAAAGCAAAAGTTAGACACAGAGCTCTACAAGGTTCTGTGCTTGGACCAATACTATTCACTTTGTGTATGCCTCCTTTAGGTAATATTATTAGGAAACACTCCATAAATTTTCATTGCAGATGATACCCAATTATATTTATCAATGAAGTCTGATGAAACCAATCAGTTAAACAAACTCCAAGCATGCCTTAAGGACATAAAGATCTGGATGACCTGCAATTTTCTACTACTAAACTTGGATAAAACTGAAGTTATTGTGCTTGGCCCTAAACACCTTAGAAACACATTATCTAATGATATAACTACTCTGGACAGCATTACCCTGGCCTCCAGCATCGCACCACCGTAAGGAATCTGGGAGTTATCTTTGATCAGGATATGTCCTTTAACTCCCACATAAATCAAATTTCAAGGACTGCCTTTTTTCACTTATGTAACATTGCAAAAAATCAGGCATATCCTGTCCCAAAAAGATGCAGAAAAACTAGTCCATGAATTTGTTACTTCTAGGATGGATTATTGCAATTCCTTATTATCAGGCTGCCCTACCAAGTCTCTAAAGACTCTCCAGCTGGTCCAGAATGCAGCTGCACACTAGAAAAAGAGATCATATTTCTCAGATTTTATCTTTGTTACATTGGCTTCCTGTAAAATCTGGAATAGAATTTAAAATCCTTCTCCTAACTTACAAAGCCCTTAATGGTCAGGCACTATGATATCTTAAAGAGCTCATAGTACCCTATTATGCCACTAGAACACCGGGGGAACTTCCCATGATGCACTGTGCTCCTCTCTCCTCTTCCTCCTCTCCATCTGTATGCATTCATGTCCCATCAATGCATGTTACTAACTGGGCTTCTTCCCCAGAGTTTTTCTTGCAGGAAACCCTGGGTTGCAGGCCAAACTTTGCGGTCCTTTGCAGTCCTGTTGGTGTCCTTCCCCAGCTATTGCTGCTCTTATTGTTATTGTTATGATTGTTGTTATTCTGCTCCCCCCTCCTCACCCTCCCCTCTCTTTCTTTCTCTCTCTCAACCCACCACTCAAAGCAGATGGCTGCCCACCAAGAGCCGGGGTCTGCTTGAGGTTTCTACCTGTTAAAGGGGAGTTTTTCCTTACCACTGTCTCGAAGTGCTTGCTCATGGGGGGATTGTTGGGTCTCTGTAAATTAAAGTGTACGGTCTTGACCTGCTCTATGTGAAAAGTGCCCTGAGATGACTTTTGTTGTGATTTGGCGCTATATAAATAAAAATTGATTGATTGATTGATTAATTAATTGAATAAAAGAAAAATCCTGTTTTTGTTTTTACTACACTTCTAATGTCAGGATATTAAAGTGCTAAAGTAAGTGTTCTTCCAGGCCACAGACATCTGCACTGATCAGTCAGCCACAGCTCAACTCTGCTAGAGAAAGAGATCTGCAGCTATTTATGCACTCATGACACAGAAACAGACAGTGATGGAAACTTGTGATGTTACGCATCTCAACCTGCATGCTGTTAATTGACTTTTTTTTTTATTCCTCAAGACAAATCAAACCCACTATTTGTGCTTTTCCAAATACCATATTCAGATTCGGCTCCACCCCTATTAGAAATATAGTTACTTAGCCAACTATAGTGAATATTTGATTATGGTTATGATCATGGCCTTTAAAGGGACCAATATGTAATATGTTTACTGTACTAACTCATAAAATGACCATGATATGTTATCTGAGATTAAGGAAACATGCTAAGTTGAAATACTGGCTTCTCCAACTATAATACTACAGCCAGTATGTTCTCCATTGAAATTTCCATTCCAGTGCGGAACATCTGTTTTTCGTTTTGACCTGCGTGGATCCACCCACTGCCCATTACGACACCCCTGGTTGGCAGGTATGAAACAAATTGGTGCCCAAACACGGCTGAAACCCACTAGATTGGTTTGTTCAGCGTTGTGACTGAATCAATGAATGTGTTCAATTTACGCTAGCTTTAGATTGCTAGGTAACTTAAATATCTTTGTGAAATTATGTAGCTAATGTTAGCTAGCTAATGTCCAGGTAATGATGTAACTAGATAACGTTACATCGCAGGGTTTCTGCCAGTGTATTGCAAGCATCTGGGATTTATTTATTTTTAAATTATTTTAAGATTGTATGTATTTTAAGATGTTCTCTGGACTAAAATGTGTTGTATAAGTAGCGTAGCTCCTGTAAGGAATAGCTCAGTGTGGACACAGAGAGTGTGTATGTGTGTGATGGTGAAAATTGCAGCTACCGCAACAACCTGCCTAACATTACTATCCGAAAGTAGGCAGACAGCGGGAGAGTTTCTGCCAAAAATAAGAACTGAGACCCGGGGAGACATGAGAGCAGCTGCTTGCTAACAGCTACGTGTGTTTAGAGAGAGCAGTAGGGAGGATAGAGGTCTCGCTCCACTATGCTGCTGCTACTCTGCTGCAGATGGTGACGGGGCAGACACTTCAGTTTATAATTGTAGCATCCGTCATCCGAGTAAGTATTGATAACACGCTTAGTATTTTACAAATTAGAGTTTTTTTCATTTGATGAACGTGGGTACTGATATGCGAAAATGAACTAAATGGGTTTTACTTCTATAAAAAGAGCAAAATGACGGTGGGGGCAGTGGGCAAGTAATGTAATTTATCCTACAGATAGTCCTTGCTGGTCGAAGTCAGTTCAAGTAAAGTCAATTTTATTTATATAACGCAAATCATAACAGAAGTTATTTCAGGGTGCTTTTCACACAGAGCAGCACCAAAATTTTTTGCTCTCTTTTTGCAAACGTTATATTTTCTAAGTAATCCGCCCAACACTGTATGTAAGTCAGCACGCGGCTTGTGTTATTATTAGGTTTATCTCAAGCTGTGTTTTTCTTTGTTGTCTGATTGACAAGGATGATAGTAAGCTCTTATCAAGTCTTGTGAGAATGGTAAATGGTAAATGGACTGTACTTGTATAGTGCCTTTCTGGTCTCTCTGACCACTTAAAGCGCTTTTTACACCACGAGTCACATTCACCCACTCATACACATTCATACGCTGAATGGGTACAGGGGCTACCATGCAAGGTCCCAACCTGCCCATCAGAGTAATCTAACCATTCACACACATGGCACAGCCATCAGGAGCAATTTTAGGTTCAGTATCTTGCCCAAGGACACTTTGATATGTGGTCTGGAGGAGCCGGGAATCAAACCGCTGATCTTTCGATTAGTGGATGACCCGCTACCTCCTGAGCCACAGCCACCCCAAGAAGGTATGAAATGCAAAATTACATAGCCTACATTGGGAAAGCTCCCGCTGTGGTCTTGTTTATTGAGTGAGGATGCAGAGAGAGGTTTGTGGCTCCACGTGTGTAATTCATGTAGCTCTGCGTACACAGGTTGATTATAACATATTCTTTTTAGCAATGAGAGTCCACACACCTCCACCCCTAGTAAGAGGCAGAGAAAGAAGCATCACTTGATGGCCCCTGCACTATCAAGGATGTCCATCAAGTGGAACACTTTCAGAACACTTTAATCGATATTCGTTTCAACACACATTGTGAAATGTATACGGAAATATGAATACAAAAGCATGTAGCTGAAACTAAGTAAGTTGATATAATGCAACTTGGATACATATTGTATTACCTGTGGCAAATGGCAGTTTAATGTCAGTAAAATAATCTTTGTCTCTACAGAGAAGAGCTGCCACATATAGAAGAAGGCATTGAAGTTTTGGAGAGCACCATGGATGCTTCTGAAGGCCTTGAGAGCAGGTACATACGGTCCATCACTAAACATGAAATAGTAGCTGCACCCCTCTTGTTTGTTTTACATTTGTGAAGTTGTTTTTTAGGGGAAGAGGTAGTGGTAATCCGAAAACCTTGCCGCTGCTCCTCTAACTATCTGTCTTGGTTAGTTGTATCAGATGTAGGTGTGGAATCTTTAGCTGCAGGTAATTCCCCTGCTATAAAATTGTTGTCAGCGTCATAAGTGACAGTCTAAAAGTGTTGCTGTTCGCTGCTGCTTACTCACATTCCCTGGTCCGTGTTGTGATAATCCCATCTTTGTCCATAAAGAAACGAGTATATTTTCAAATAAATGTAATGTCCTGTAATCCAATTTCTTCAGCCGCTCAGTCGCTAAACCATCTTGTTGCAACACTTCATTGATGATAATAATAATAATAATAATAATAATAACAATAATAATAACAATAATCTTTATTTGTATAGCATGTTTTATACAAGAAATGCAGCTCAAAGTGCTTTACAAGAAATTACGTGCACCGAGTGCCTCACATGAAAAAAGACTTGATAATGATAATAAAGATGAGATAAAACAAAGTGAAAATACAATGCATACTTCAGTGGTGGTAATTTGAGACCTAATAAGCGAAAACTAAGGAGAAGTCAAAGCAAGTGGTCTAAAAACGTGACTTGTGGAAAATAAAAATGGACGTGGATTTTTATTAGACCTGTGGACTGCACCTACATGCTTCATGTGATAAGCTAATTAAAATCCACCTCTAATTAGGGCTCATTTCCACGTTTTTTACATGAGTCATGTTTTTGGACTACTGGCTTTGACCTCTCCTTATCAAGGAAGTGTTGCAACAAGATGGTTGCTCTCTCTGAGGCTGACCACATCTTTATAGCAGTCTATTATGATTCCTAGTATTTCCTAGTATTTCCTAATCTCAAATTTGACAGTATTGATTGGGGAACAGATGATAAAGAGGAAGAGGAAGCTGAGGGTGATAGCTCAGATGAGGAATATGTTCCTCGTCTTTGTGTATGGTATGTTATAATTCAATTATTACAGCTACTACGTCATGTTGTTCCAATGCGTCAGCTCTTACCAAACCAACCATCAGTGTCACCAAGTGTGTGCATAATGCTACAGAAAACTTGCAAAGTGTTATTATTTACAATAAAATTCAAAGTCACAGTTGACATTTTTTCCTCACTATGTACACACTCAATCCATGACCAAAATGAATCTCTATTTCCCTCTTTTAGTTTGAGCGAGGGATGCTTAGTGACTCAACCAGTATGTTAACTTTTAAATGTGATAATATATTAATATATTTCATGTCCTGACAGGATGGGTAGAACACTGCAAGCACCACCTTGCATTGACCACCTTGCATTGACCACCTTCCATTGGCAGCGAATGAGACGAGACGAGACGAGACGAGATGACATCCCTGACCTAGAGACTCCATGTGGAGTGCCAGTGCCTTCCCCCCTTTGAGGTCTCCATCACTTCCAGGGGTACAGCAAGCATCATGCAATGGGAGAGTAATTTTAACCACACTACGCTGCAACCAAGTTGTCGGCCTGTGTCAATTTCTTTGCATCGAAAATGGTTTTGTGAAACTTGATTATTAGGCTCCACAAGTTTTTGGCATATATACAGAATGTGAAGCACTTGTCATTTTATACTTGTATTTGAGAATGTTAATCGTGAAAGGAAGTTGTTTCCAAGTTGATGTACCCTTACACTTGCTGTTTACTCTCAGACCTGTCCTGAGCCATACTCCAAGCCTTTAGTTCAATACGGGATGCTAGCAGGGGATTTCATGTTGGCCACTAACATCTTGCTGTCTGGGAGCAACTATTCCTAAGTTGCTCTGCTTTTCAAATTTATGAACATGGGCATTGTGGACCACAGCTCTTACTACACTATCCAGGACACCCACTGTATGGACACCATAAAGGAGTGCTGGAATGAGAAAAGAGCGGAGATAGTACAGAGCCTACAAGACAGAGATGTTGCGATCATGAGTAAGGCGCACTTTTTGTTTTTTGCTGTTGTGCTCTAAAACATTAGCTGTATGTTGATATGTAAATTCAGTGTTCAGTAAATAGTGACATTTGTTTTTATTATCTATTTCAATAGCGGATGGAGGAATGGACAGCCCCGGGCACTGTGCCCAATACTGCACATACACCACCATGGAAAATGAGTCACGGGCAATCCTCTCCATCATCACCGGGTTGAAGGAGTCAGGGCTCCGTTGTAGCAGTCAGTGTGGTGATGTCATTGGTGTGCATGGGGGTGGCGTTGTTGCCATGGTTGCAGCAGGCAGCATGGTGACGTCATCAGTGTGCAGCGTCGGGTTGGCGTTAGACCCCTGGCCTCCTCTGCCTCTGCCTCTTCCCTGTCTGGTTCCTCCTCCCCCTCCTCTGCTGCCACCTCTTTCACTAGAACCTGCACTCTTTCCTCTCTCTGTCATTCCTCCTCTGGCTCTTCCTCTCCGTACTATGCCTCTTCCACCAGGACCAGGACCTGCCCTCTCTCCTCTCTCTGTTGCTCTTCCTCTCCATCCTTTTGTACCACATGGACCTGCACTCTTTTCTCTTCCTCCTCTCTCTGCCACTCTTCCTTTAGTTCATCCTCTCCACCCTTTGCCTCTTGTGGCACTGGCACCTGACCAGCCCTCACTGGCTTCACTTGACACCAGTGAGGGCACTTCATAACTGAGGTCTGCATCGGACTGCAACAAGGAAGAACAGTTGGTTACTACTCAGCACTCTGGTGCCATGCCATTAGTCTCTGATATGAAAGCCCGTTGTTCCAAAATACACATTCTCCCTTGATGCGCAAGTGATCATTTTAACCCAAACCATGATCTTTCCCTAACCCTACTCAAGTGGTTTTTGTGCCTAAACCTAAGCACTTTAACTACAGCGTTGTCTCACCATAAAACATCATTAATTTTTAACAAGCATGTCAAATACACTAAGATATTAAAAACACGACGGTTAGCCAAATTGGAGCGCCTAACCCTAAGTAACATTAATGGCAGTGCGTCATTATTGGTTATCAGACACTGATACTGTTTATTACCTGACAAGACAGACTTTATACATTAGTGAGGTCTTCTGCTAAATTCGGCATCTGATTTAATGAAATCACATGTTACAAATATTGTGTATTTGTAAAACCAGAGGTGTCAAACAGTAACACATCTTACTTGAATTAATTGCAAATGTACACATTAGCTGATCAACCTACAGTGTAGGACTTGTTCTCACTTGTCACTGTGAATGTTGTGCCCGTCTTGCGCTTGTGCAGGTTCAATGTCCTCAACCTGGCAAGCTGCGTGAGCTTCAACTCTGGGGAGGAGGGGGCAGGGGAGACAACTCTCTCCAGTATTTTGAATTTGGGCTGCAGTACCCGTTTTAAACGCTTGTTGTCAGTGTTACATAGTTCTCCTTTAAGTCAAAAGACTTAAAGGGGCCATACTATGAAAAACTCACTTTTTCAATGCTTGTGCATATATATTTGGGTCTCTGATGAGCCTTCTAACACACAAGCTGTGAAATAAGAGCACCCAGTCAGTTTAGTGTGGGCTGGCTTGCTCTGTACTCATGTGATTCAACAAGCCATTCAGATTTGATGCCCCTTCTCACATCACTAGGCTAAGCTAAACTAAGCTAAGCTAAGGGCAAAAATTTGTCTGTATTGTGGGGCTGGACCAGGGGACAGAGCTGCTGCTTGCCAACAGAAGGCTGCTGATCCCCAGCGAGCTCTGTGGGAGAGAGCAAGTCGGGGGACATAGCCGTTGCTTGCCGACAGACTGTTGCTGAGTCCTGGCAAGCTCTGCAAGAGAGAGGCGGCCGGGGAGCAGAGCTGAAGACAGGAATAAACACTCAATTCTGCTCAGATCTGGATCAGTTTACCTGCAGGAGGACTTTATTTTTTAAACTTTTGGGATTAAGTGGAATTATCTTCAATCTTGCTCCTCAACCTAGCAGGAGCTAAGACTGGAGTCACACACCACCTCCGCTGCTGTCATCAGTAATAAACATCTTGAAATGCTGATGAGTTTATATAATTTTAAGGTTACACAGTATGTAGATATCATTATGTTTAAATAATAACGTTGCTGCTGTATTTATGCCTTTTGATTATGTTATTTTGAGTGTGGATGGAGAAGCTATAATGTTAGCATAGCTCTGATCACTCCAAACTCCATTCAAAAAACAAGCATTTTACAGTTGTTTATTTGTCGTCTTGTGGACAGACCTGACAAAAGATGAATTCAGGCTTTTTTCAAAACGATATCATGATGTAGTTATTTCAGCATCCTTTTGATCAGTTTATTGCAATTAAATCACACCAAAATCTAAGCTTATTTAAACTCAAACCGGCTGTTCTGAACAGGTCCGTTAAGACACAATGAGAAGGCTGCAGTTGATCCTTGTGGTATTTTGACCAAAGCATGTTGGATACATTTTATTAAGACCTCAGGGAACTGTGTTAACTTGTGGAAAAGGGGTATAATATGGCCTCTTTAATACCTTGTGCAGCTACTGAGCTTGCATGTCAACAGATCCATTTTCACGGCAACTGTGCAAACTCCATCTGTTGAAGAAGACCATGTGATATGGTTGAAAAAAAGCTAGTAAGGGGACCTCGAGTTGGGATTTTTTTGTCATAAAACTGTGATGTTTTTTCCAGGTAGAAAGGGTGTATCTAATCAGGAGCATGGAAGATTTATGTTAATATCTGATATGTGTTCTGATAAATTCAGGACACCATTACTGTTCAGATATTGCAGATCATCCATGTCAGACTAACACATTATATTATTATTGAGGTATACACAGAAGCAAATATCAGGACAGACTAACAGACAGGGCATGGTCGATGCCAGAACATGAGGAATGGACGTGCAATCAACTTTGACAGGGGGGCATTTTGTTCACCTTAAATAGCTTTTATTTATTATTTTATTTATTTTATTTGTTTATTTAAGTGCATAATTAGACATTATCATGTTTCATGAATGAAATAAACTATGACAGTGGCATACATACATACTGTCACTTATGTGCACAGGCACGCATAGACATGTTACTGCGTACACAAAACCAGATGTTATGAAGTAACGGCTGGGTCACACAGCCTACCTCCACCTGAGCAGTGTGTGTGCGTTAGAGTTGCTGCATCTTGTAGGCCTGCGATGTCCACACAGACAGCGTTGCTGCTACTGCCAGCTCTATCTTTCCACATAGAATTTTATTTTGACAATGGCCATCAATATTGGAATGTTTCATATCATTTCATTATAAATTTCATTGAAACAACAGGCAGGAGTCCCGGTTTGAGCTAATATCACAGAAAGAGACAGGACTCGAGAAAAGAAGCTCTGTGTGTCACAGACTCTCTATACTGGAATTCCTTGCCAGAGAGGCTCCCTGCCCCAGCATGCACTGCACAGGCTGACCTGTAGTAGTGGTGACACTTCATGTCTGTAACATATGAAACTATAGTGAAAGGTGCAATTTTGCTGGTATGATGTCAATATAATAGTATATCATTTTCCCTTTCTATCTTTGCTGTTTCACGCGCAGCTCACGGGCTGTGTGGATGCTCTAATCTGTTAACATGGACACCGAAATGAAAACCAAGAGGTTCCGCAATGCATGCACGCTGCTCACGCAGCTGTGTGTCCCAGGCATCAGATGCACAGGGGGTAATCTATTAAATATTTTGCATTTAATACAGTACTGCAGGAGGCAACTCTGTATAACAAATAAACCTATATGTAACGACAGGTTGAGTCCTCCCCACCATTTGGGGTCACTACATAGCTGTAGTATCCCAGTCCCTTCCTGTCCCACACACCTGAACCAAGTTTCCCCAATCAGTGGCACATTAACACATTGCGTCTTACTCCCTCCCACTGTGGATGCAAGGAGAGACGCAAGGAAACCAAGCGAGGAGAGAGGAAACGAGGAAATTTGTTTTAAGAGACATGAGACGTCCTGTCCTCTGAAGCGTCATGTGAAGCGACGTCGGTTTCTGATGATGGTGACAGCTGATCACAGCTGGATCAACTGTCAGTCGGCTTTAACAGCTGTAGAAACTTCTGATGGAGTTTGTGTCTACACACAAACTGTGCTAATACTACTAAAGGTGCACAGTTATCACCGCTAGAGCAGCTGTTTCCTTTCTGCAGCCTGTTACCTGTTTAACAAACACCTAAATAAAAACCTGCATTCTGCATTTATACTGTGTCCTGCTCAGAGGCACAGGAACCATTTCTACTTGCAGAATGTGTTTATATTATTAATTGATTATTTGTATCTGTATTTTTTGATAATCCTGATAGTGAATTCATTATTCAATTACCCAGAATATGATCATTTTTTCTGAACACTGGAAAATATGTATTTGGCTAAATGTTTCAGGGAAAATGGAAATGATGTATCTCAGGACGCTCAGGAATTTTCAGCCTCACATGTGACTGAATGGAAATGATGATAAATGATGTAAAATATAATGTGTTTAACTGTTATTATGGATAAAACTAAAGTCAGGAAGAGTCTTTCTGTCAGCAAGAAACAGTTTAATGGAGGAAATAATAGATCATGAAAAGAAAAATCTTTCTAATACATGAAGAAAGTTGTTAATGGTTCTTTTGTTGATCAGGTCGACAATTAATAGATTTTAACTATATGATGAATCAGAAAACAAGTAAAGCATAAAACTTGGGAGTGATACATTTAAATTGAATCTATAATCTGTCTCCACTTTGGTATGAAACTGCAATGATATATCAGATCAGTCAGATCAGGTGCAACGTCCAATCAATAACTGATATCCAATAAGGGGCGTGTTGGCTGGTAAAAGACTTCCATGAAGGCTGCTCTCATGTTTTCTCGCTCCTCGCTCCTCAGAGATCCCTCCTCGCTCCTCGCTCCTCGCTCCTCCGAGCAAAATAAGAGACTTGGGATGCTCGTCAAAATGGCGCATCAGGAACAACTTCTGGTTCAGGCGAGGAGCGAGGAGCGAAGAGCCGTAAAATAAGAGACTTCAGACGTACTCAAGGAGTAGCACTGTTATCCATTGTCTTCCTCTTGCTGCTGCTCCTCTGTTTGGTGCCATACTCTCCATATTGATTGGAGTGCCATATTGATTGGAGTTATACAGGCAAGCTGTGACTGCCACTGCTGCTTTGTTACATCTGAAACTCACTTGATTTTTAATTTCTTTTATTGAGTTTTAAGTGCTAGGTTTTATTCAGTGATCTTAGTGTATTTATGTTTTATTTTTTTTTAGTATATTCCTAATTTGTTTTACATTTTATGGTGGTTGTGAAGTTTACTTGGTGTAATTTATTTATTGTTTTTTAACTAGCTGATTCATACAGAGGTGGTGCTAACATTTAAAAGGTGGCTTTGTGCTTTTATTTATTTATACTTCTTGTGTGCTTATATATTTTGTGATTTGTTTGTAGTGTTAACGCCAACCTAAACCTAAACCTTTGTACGTTTCCCTTTTTTAGTCAATTCCTCCACCTCCCTATTTTATGTATTTTTCAAAAATCTTTTTAGTTTTTTTTTTTTTTTTAAATTATTTTAGTTGTTGATTTAAAACAACAACTCTTTTTAATACCTTAAAAACCACGTCTCTGTTAATTCTTTTTGTGAAATTTACCTGTGTGATCGAAGTAGGAATTCATTTGATGTATTCCCTGGGTGGAATTCCCAGGGTGGCATTGTCGGATTTTTAACTTTAACTTTAGTTTTTAGACAAACCCTCATCAGGTTACATATAGATTGAGCCACCACGTTCACAGGCTACACAACAAATTACCGGATAAACACCATCTTTTAAGCCACATCAAGAAGAAGTATGCATAATTATACAACCATTCGCGTGCTCATGCAGAAACTAAGCCACAAGTGGATTTATGCACTCACCACTGGGACAGCTAGTGGTGAGTTCATACCACTAGCTGTCCTAGTCTGAGTGCATTTCCATTCATTTCACAATTTTCAAGTGAGATCATGCCCAAAAGCTAGCTGCCCAAGCTGACTCATGCGACTGTTCAACATTGCATGTCTGTGATTGGTTAAAATGTCCTTTAATACAGAGAATGAATTTTAGCACATGGCGGTCGAGGCACCAAGTGTGACACAAAGTGTAACGCGGTCAGCATGGCCTTGTGTACTTTGCGCTGTTCTGACAGGAGCCTTTTAACAATCTTTGATTGTGATCTGACATTTATTTTGATCGTGAACCATGAATCCCCAATTTCTTTCAGAATTGCTTCGGTCACAACATTGCTCATTATGCAAATAAGCTCATTTTGCATCTCATGACTTGTGTATGTGGTGTTTTGGGGAACTGACTTCACAGTTTTGGCCAAATAGGGTTCTTTCCTTATGTTGAAGTCAAATAATGAAATATTTTTTTCTGGTGCATTGAAATTTGTTTCCCTTTCTCTATATGCTGCTCTCTTTCTTTTCACTGACTGAAACAGGCCAAATGTTCCTTGGAAGTCCCATGTCTGTTAAGTTCCTTATCAGCCTCAACTGCATGTTTCCAGTCAGTGAAGCCTTTGCTAGTGAAAGCTGGATCACATTTGGATTTAGAAGAATGACATTTTCTGCATGGGTAACAGAAAGTAGCATCCTGCTTGGTGGAATATTCAAAGCTACTCCTGAGACTGTGATACCACGATGACATGAATGACCTCTTCTTAGTTCCAAAGAGACATGAGGGGTACTTCTAAAGCCTGACTTGCATGGGCCCATCTGCTCTCAAATCATCGGGGCAAATGTCAGTCTCCCTCAGCCGCTTAGCCCTGACAGCATTGCTGCAACTTGTCTGTGTGCCAGGATCAACTTGAGCTTCGTGGACACTGCCATGACTTACGTAGGTGCTGTTCCAAACTACTTTCCTATGTGCATATTAATTGAATGATGGCTAAGTTTTGCACATTGCTTTTAGTGAGTTAGTTTTGTTTACCACCAGGAAAATGTCACATCAGTGCTACTAACCTAATGTCTCTGCATAACTATAAGCTCAACCTTGTAATATAATTGATTTGTTAGTCATACAAAGCAGATATGTTGTTTTTAATTGGCTTGGCAAGGGTTTGTTTTTCATAATAAGAAATGGCAAACTTTCATTGTTTTGTGCTTTATTTGCATTACAGTGTTAAGTCTTCCATTACCAAATTGTATGACTTAATTTTACTTATAGCTGTAAAAGTATTTCAGTTGTTTTTTGTTTGTTTTTTTATTCTGGAGAGAATTCAACTGAGGGTGCAGAGTGGCATTTTTGGACAGACATGGGCCCCCAAGGCCAGCCCATAATGCCAATGCTGAGACAGGGCCAAGTATTTTCAGTACAGGCATCTTGTCACAGAGGGTCAAAACAATTCAGAACAGAACAGAAACAGAATTTAAAACTAAAAAATGTCTCACATAGGGTAGCCCAACTGCCTTTAGCTTATCTTGAAACCTACCTTACTACAGATACATACACCCAGTATTTACTTAGAAAAGGGCATTTTTCTGATTCACGTCAAGCTCGCAAGTTCATTCTTGATCTCTGAAGTAGTGTTTTGGCAGTTTGGGAGGGGGGGGGGGGGGGGGCGTATAGCCTCCGTTTATACGTGGTCTTTGGCTGATTATGATGATCTTTATTCCATCCACTGACTAAGACAGTGAGAAGACAGTGCAATGTAGTTGAGTGCTATATAAAGCTAGTAAGTGGACCCTGAGTTAAGATTCTGTCAAATCTGCATTCTTGTTCACTTGTGGTGTCTTTCCTCTGTTTAGCAGTCTGGCCTGTTTTAACACAAAGTTTTGTATAATTTGATAGTTTACCAGTGATGTGTCCAGATCTACTGTTGCTCTTTCAGCCTTGACCAGGAATTAACCAGCACTCTGGTATGAATAGGTCAAACACAGGTTGAACACTGTAATCCTGCATCAAACATGGGGTCTGTGTGTGGATCTTGTATTGGACTCTTTCTTATAGGTTCACAGTGCCTACATATCAGTGAGTGAATGGGGACTGTTTACCTGGCTGACAACCTAAGCTCCTTATCACATCCACATACTGAATTGTTGTATTTCTGCATGCCTGACAAACACACAAACACAATAGTAACTGCATGTACTATTTTAATACACAATGACCTTACAATGACTACTTTGTGTGCAGTTGTGAAAGAGCTAAAAACAATGTACATTCTCTGATTAGCGTTGCTCACTAGCTATGGCAACTACAGTTAACATTAATCATTAATCATGCTCAGGGCTAAGGACATGAATTTGTGTCCATCCACATGTTTCACTTACAATTTAAACTTTACATACATTACACATTTTGCATTTAAAAAGTGCCCTTTGCTGTTACATGATGGCATTTAATTGCATTTTCCTACCTACCATGAACCTAGAAGTGTTTTGGTCTGCTCACATTTTCTTGAGGAAAAAGAAGTTGAAGGAAGTAAAGCAGCATGACTGTTTATCATTGCCAGTAAAATATTTCCTCTGTCAAATGTCTTTATTGATACCCAAACTATTCTCAGCAAGAGCTTGGTTTTGGTGAAAACCTATATTCAAAATGTGCATAATATTAACTCACAACAGCTCAAACTAGTTTCTCATCTGCAAGTGTTACTGACTGTTGGCTGGGAGTCACATTAACAGTAGTGCTGGGTTAGGTTAAGGTATTTTCTCTCTCTTTCTCTCTCTACAGTGTATATATATGTATATACAGTGGAAACTGCTTACAGTGATCACATTTACAGTGATCAGCTGCTTATATGGATCAAAAAGCTCAGGACAGAATCATTCCTATATAAATGTTGTGTAAATAATTTGCTTATAGTAATCAAGTAGTCTGCTTACAGTGTTCATTTTGGGTTTCATGCATGAAAACATGGGATTTTTTTTTTTTAAACTACAGTGATTAAATTTTCTTTTGACCTTACTCCCATAGTACATGTATAATGTGTATTTAGCGGCTGTTATCATCAAGCGTTGCGGCACACCTCTGCGGTTTTGTGTGGAGGTGCAGGGTGTGGGTGTGTGTGTGATTATTTGTAACTGCTGTGAAACAATCAGAAAATAACATTTTATTCCTCTCATTCACCGGCTTTCCTCATCCACCCTCTAGCTCGCTCGACCACTGCTTCTTTCACTCTCGCTCTCTCTCTCTCTCTCGAGTCGGGAGGCCATCAGCAAAGCCCAACATTACTTTTAACATTATCAAACGAAGAGAAATGTCTTCCTAATGTTTTTCAATCAATCAATCAATCAATTTTTATTTATATAGCGCCATATCACAACAGAAGTCATCTCAAGGCACTTTTCACATAGAGCAGGTCAAGACCGTACTCTTTAATATACAGAGACCCAACAATTCCCCCATGAGCAAGCACTTGGCGAGAGCGGTAAGGAAAAACTCCCCTTTAACGGGTAGAAACCTCAAGCAGACCCCGGCTCTTGGTGGGCGGCCATCTGCTTTGACCGGTTGGGTTGAGAGAGAGAAAGAGAGAGGGAAAGGGGGAGGGGGGACAGAAGAAAAAAAATCACAACAACAACAACAACAAGCACGAGCAGCAACAGCCAGGGAAGGATGCCATCAGGACTGTGAAGGACCGCGAAGGTTCGGCCCGGGACTCAGCTTTTCCTGTGAGATGAGAAAGCACAAAAAACTCCGGGGAAGAAGCAAAGTTAGTGACATGCATTGATGTTACATGAATGCATACAGATGGAGAGGAGGAGAGAGGAGCTCAGTGCATCATGGGAAGTCCCCCAGCAGTCTAGGCCTATAGCAGCATAACTAAGGGCTGATCCAAGGCGAGCCTGGTCGGCCCTAACTATAAGCTTTATCAAAAAGGAAAGTTTTAAGCCTACTCTTAAACATAGAGAGGGTGTCTGCACCCCGGACTGAATCCGGTAGATGGTTCCATAGAAGAGGAGCCTGATAGCTGAAGGCTCTGCCTCCCATTCTACTTTTAGAGACTGTAGGGACCACCAGTAAGCCTGCATACTGGGAGCGCAGTGTTCTAGTGGGATAATACGGTATTATGAGCTCTTCAAGATATGAGATTTGTCTTCCCTCATGGCAGGATTGTACAGCCTTACAGGTTGCGTTTCTCCAAAAGTTGATTCTGGTTCAGGTTTCTTGTTGTGGTCCCCCTGCTGCCCCCACCCCCGCAGCCTAAATGCACAACGCACAACCCATCTGCTTCAGGCTGGGAGGTTGGTGCTGCATGCACATTGAAATCATGACAGGAAAAAGAAAAGGAAAAAGTCATTTTCTCTCAATGAAAAATATAGTGTCCTTGAAGTGTATCATAAACTGCCAAAAACAAGCCAACGAGATGCAGCAGTGAAACAACAAGTGTTTAAACAGTTGTAGGCTACTGTATTTTGAAACAGTCAATAAAATTCAGTAAATACCAAAGCTGCCTTTTTCATTACTTTATATTCTTGTAATATATATACAAATGTCGAATAGATGGTAATCTGCATGAGAAATTAAGAAAAAGCAGTTTCCTGTATATATATATATATATATATATATATATATATATATATATATACAGTACAGACCAAAAGTTTGGACACACATTCTCATTCAAAGAGTTTTCTTTATTTTCATGACTATGAAAATTGTAGATTCACACTGAAGGCATCAAAACTATGAATTAACACACGTGGAATTATATACTTAACAAAAAAGTGTGAAACAACTGAAAATATGTCTTATATTCTAGTTTCTTCAAAGTAGCCACCTTTTGCTTTGATTACTGCTTCGCACACTCTTGGCATTCTCTTGATGAGCTTCAAGAGGTAGTCGCCTGAAATGGTCTTCCAACAGTCTTGAAGGAGTTCCCAGAGATGCTTAGCACTTGTTGGCCCTTTTGCCTTCACTCTGCGGTCCAGCTCACCCCAAACCATCTCGATTGGGTTCAGGTCCGGTGACTGTGGAGGCCAGGTCATCTGGCGCAGCACCCCATCACTCTCCTTCTTGGTCAAATAGCCCTTACACAGCCTGGAGGTGTGTTTGGGGTCATTGTCCTGTTGAAAAATAAATGATGGTCCAACTAAACGCCAACCGGATGGAATAGCATGCTGCTGCAAGATGCTGTGGTAGCAATGCTGGTTCAGTATGCCTTCAATTTGGAATAAATCCCCAACAGTGTCACCAGCAAAGCACCCCCACACCATCACACCTCCTCCTCCATGCTTCACGGTGGGAACCAGGCATGTAGAGTCCATCCGTTCACCTTTTCTGCGTCGCACAAAGACACGGTGGTTGGAACCAAAGATCTCAAAGCAGATCTCAAAGTGCAAAGCAGTAATCAGAGCAAAAGGTGGCTACTTTGAAGAAACTAGAATATAAGGCGTATTTTCAGTTGTTTTACACTTTTTTGTTAAGTACATATTTCCACATGTGTTAATTCATAGTTTTGATGCCTTCAGTGTGAATCTACAATGTCAATAGTCATGAAAAGAAAGGAAACTCATTGAATGAGAAGGTGTGTCCAAACTTTTGGTCTGTACTGTATATATATATATATATATGTAAATCTCCCTCTCACCCCCCTCCCATGGGGGGTGGTGGTGGTGTGTCTTCCTCAAGCTCGGGCCCTCTACCAGAGGCCTGGGAGTTTGAGGGTTCTGCGCAGTATCTTAACTGTTCCTAGGACTGCGCTCTTCTGGACAGAGACCTCAGATGTTGTACCTGGAATCTGCTGGAGCCACTCTCCCAGTCTGTGGGTCACAGCCCCCAGTGCTCCAGTTACCACTGGCACCAGTGTTGCCTTTACTCCCCACATCTTTTCTAGCTCCTCTTTCAGCCCTTGGTATTTTTCGATCTTCTCGTGTTCCTTCCTCTTGATGTTGCTGTCGCTTGGGATTGCTACGTCTATCACCACTGCCTTCTTCTGTTGTTTGTCGATCAACACGATGTCCGGTTGGTTAGCCATCACCAGCTTGTCAGTCTGGATCTGGAAGTCCCACAGGATCTTGGCTTGGTCATTCTCAACCACCTTAGGAGGTGTCTTCCATTGTGACCTTGGGACCTCCAACTCATACTGTTCTGCCTTATTAGTTTGGTAATTTGTCAGCAGTTTGTATTTTGTTTAGCACCATCTGCTGGTGAGTTTTATGGCAGTAGTTTGCGGCACATGAGGTGTGTCTCTAGCTGATGACATCATCAATGTGCAGGGTTTCCTGTGGGGTTCCACAAGGGTAAGTTCTTGGTCCATTGCTATTCAATCTATGTTGCTTCCTCTTGGTACCATCATACAGAATCACAATGTATTCTATCATTCCTATCCTGATGACACACAGCTGTACATCTCACTTACCTTCAACCTCAGTCCTGTAAATGAGCTTGTCAGATACATTGATGACATCAACCACTGGATATCTCAAAACTTTCAAGAACTTAACAAAGAAAAAAAATGAAATTTTGATAGTAGGCCCAAAAGTACAAAGGCAGGAGATCGTATCCATGTTATCATCATTTTCTCTAAAGCACAGTGAGCATGTCAGAAACCCGGGCGTTATTATTGATGCCAATTTTAACTTCCAGCTAACTGTACACAGTTACTACAGTCGCTAATAAACACTGACAGAACCGAATGCAGTGCCACAGAAGTACAGTGTAAACTTGGTCCTAGTCCAGGGTACCTAAATAACATCACCAGCTCACCTGCAGAATGCACAAATATCACTTTAGGTTGACAATCACACTGTTGACACAGCATTTTCTGCTTTCATCTTGTACACAGAGATTCTCATTATCTGACTTGCTCACGCAAGACTTACCTGTGATTCTCCCTGCGCATACACTGCTGGTGTAGTGACACTGACATTTGCTGGTGATTTACTGGTGCTACTGCCTAACAGTGACACTGGCAATGAATAACATCATATCATAAATTTTAACTACAATGAACACTTTCTTCCCATAAATGTTATAACATATAACAGCTAGGAAACATATATATATATAGTCCAAGAAATTATTATGTTAATAACCTATATAGGACTTACTGTGCCACACAACGAACTAGGACTAGGAAAATAGCACACATTACACCAGTACTGAAAACACTTCACTGGCTGCCAATACAGTATAGAATTAATGTCAACGTACCTAAATACATTGCCAACCTGCTCACTGGCTATAGCTCAATCAGATCACTCAGATCATCAAGCCAAGTGTCTCCTGAATGTACCTAGAATTAAATCTAAGTCAGGTGAAGGTGCATTTAGTCACTACGGTGCTGTTCACTGGAACAAACTGCCTGGTGACCTGAGATGTGCTGCAACTGTATCTTCTTTTAAAAACAGTCATAAAACATTGCTTTTTTCTTCAAGATGCCATGCGTCATGTCAAGGGCTTTGACATATTAAAAGACTGTGAGGACAATCCTTGCAATCCAATTATGTCTCTTCATGCCCTTTGTTCATTAAACCTTAGCACTGAGAAGAGAAATCTCAGAGACACTAAGAGAAACAAGGCCAGTGTTCGCATCACTCAAACAGTATCTGACAATGAGAACCAAAGGTCAGACCAGAAAAAGCTACAACTCCGTGTATTCTTTGTCAAGATAATGGACACCAGCTTCATGTGTGCTCCAAGTTCACAGAGATGTTGTTGGTTGGACAACAGCTCTACGTGAAGAAGTTAGGAGACATGGAATGAGAAGTGGCCACAGCATGAAAGACAGCATGAGGACTCCTCCCAAATTGATAATCTTGTTGACAGTGCAGGCTCACTGCAAGTAACACTTGACTCCATTGCCTCCTAAAAAGGAAAATAATTAAACATAAGAGGTTAGCTCCATGGTTTCGCAAACATTGCGAAATTTTGAAAGGATTTGGGGTTCCACCAAACTATAAGAATCTCGCTTAGTCTGGCAGGATAGTCTTAAAACATATAGGAGGGCCCTCTGTCATGCCAGAGCTACCTATTACTCATCATTAATAGAGGAGAATAAAAACTGCCCTAGGTTTCTTTTCAGCACTTTGGCCAGGCTGACAGAGTCATAACTCTATAGAACCGTGTATTCCAGTGGCTCTCGGTAGTAATGACTTCATGAGCTTCTTTAATGATAACATTCTAACTATTAGAGACAAGATTCAACACCTTCTGCCCTCAAAAGGCACTGATTTATCCACAAACACAGGAACCTTAGAAACAGCTGTAAAACCTGACATATATTTAGACTGTTTTTCTCCAGTTGACCTCTCTGAATTAACTTCAACGATTTCTTCATCCAAACCATCAACCTGTCTCTTAGACCCCATCCCAACTAGGCTGCTTCAGGAAATCTTACCCTTAATTAGCACTTCTTTACTAGATATGATCAATCTGTCTTTAGTAATAGGCTATGTACCACAGTCCCTTCAAGTAGCTGTAATTAGACCTCGAGAAGCCTACTCTTGATTCAGGCATCTTAGCCAACTATAGACCTATATCTAATCTTCCATTTCTTAAGGATTTTCAGTCAGGATTTAGAGCACATCATAGCACAGAGACAGCACTGGTGAAGGTCACAAATGATCTCCTGACTGCATCGGACAAAGGATTTCTCTCTGTACTTGTCTTGTTAGATCTTAGCCACATTTGACACAATTGATCATCACATCCTATTACAGAGACTAGAACATTTAATTGGCATTAAAGGAACTGCATTAAGCTGGTTTAAGTCCTATTTATCAAATTGATTTCAGTTTGTATACATTATTGATGAATCCTCTAGGAAGGCAAAAGTTAGACACGGAGTTCCACAAGGTTCTGTACTTGGGCCAATACTATTTACCTTGTATATGCTTCCTTTGGGCAATATTATTCGGAAACACTCCATAAAGTTCATTGCTATGCAGATGATACCCAAATATATTTATCAATGAAGCCAGATGAAACCAATCAGTTAACTAAACTCCAAGCGATCCATAAAGATCTGGATGACCTGCAATTTTCTGCTACTAAACTCAGATAAAACTGAAGTTATTGTGCTAGGTCCTAAACACATTATCTAATGATATAGCTACTCTAGATGGCATTACCCTGACCCCAGCACCACTGTAAGGAATCTGGGAGTTATTTTTGATCAGGGTATGTCCTTTAACTCCAACATAAAACAAATCTCAAGGACTGCCTTTTTTCACTTACACAGTATTGTAAAAATCAGGCAAATCCTTTCACAAAAAGATGCAGAAAAAATAGTCCATGAATTTGTTACTTCTAAGCTGGATTATTGCAATTCCTTATTATCAGGCTGCCCTAACAAGTCTTTAAAGACTCTCCAGCTGGTCCAGAATGCTGCTGCACATGTACTGACAAAAACTAGAAAAAGAGATATTTCTCCCATCTTAGCTTCACTGCATTGGCTTCCAGTAAAATCAAGAATTGAATTTAAAATCCTTCTCCTCACCTACAAAGCTCTTAATGGTCAGGCACCATCATATCTTAAAGAGCTCATAGTACCCTATTACTCCACTAGGACACTGCGCTCCCATCATGCAGGCTTACTTATGGTTCCTACAGTCTCCAAAAGTAGAATGGGAGGCAGAGCCTTCAGCTATCAGGCTCCTCTCCTGTGGAACCATCTTCCAGATTTGGTCCATGGGGCAGAGACCCTCTCTGTGTTTAAGAGTAGGCCTAAAACTTTCCTTTTTGATAAAGCTTATAGTTAGAACCGGCCAGGCTCGCCTTGGATCAGCCCTTAGTTATGCTGCTATAGGTCTGGACTGCCGGGGGAATTCCCATGATGCATCGAGCTCCTCCTCCTCCTCTCCATCTGTATTCATTCATGTCCCATCAATGCATGTTACTAACTTGGCCTCTTCCCCGTAGTTTTTTGTGCTTTCTCATCTCGCAGGAAACCCTGGGTTGCAGGCTGAGCCTTCGCAGTCCTTCATGGTCCTGTGGGTGTCTCTCCCTGGCTATTGCTGCTGTTATGGTTATTGTTATTGTTATGATTGCTGTTATTCTGAATTGATTGATGTTAGCAGTCCAATAGCAAGCCACAAAAAAGAGCCGTGACCTGCGGCAGAGATCAACCCTGCTGTAACTAACTAGGCAAAAGAGGATTTACCTGGGCTATACAGTTACACTTCATGCTAGTCAAACAGTGTCATATATTTTGCAAAGCTCCAGGTCCACTACTCACAAATGTAATGTTAACTTACTACAGACATGGCCAAAAATGTTGGTACCCTTGCATTATGTTAAAATAATGCACCATTTTCCCTGAACAGTGTTGAAATGAAAAGATATTTTATTATCAATGCATGTCTATGTTTGGTTTACAGTGGAATAAAACAAAAAAGTTGTGAAAATAACTGAATTCATGCTTATTCTACAAAGACATTCTAAAATAGCCTGGTTAAAACTATTTTTACCCTTTAGAAGTTGTAAGAAATAACTGATTTGTAGTGATACTTTAAGCAGACTATTGTGTTTTAATTATCATCACAGGTTTTCTTATAATAATCTTATAATCATTCATGCAGCCAGTTTAAAAGGAGAAAATTACTCAATCTGCTGTTTTGTGCCACTGTGCATCACACTGACCATGGAAAACAGAAGGAAAACCAGAGAGTGGTCTGAAGAAAAAAGGCTATAGCCAAGCATGGTCAACATAAAAGTTACAAGACCATCTTCAAAGAGCTTGATGTTCCTGTGACTACTGTTGCCAATATTATTAAGAAATTTAAGGCCCATGAAACACTAGCCAACATCTCTGGACGTGGTCACAAGAGGAAAGTTGGCCTGGTATTGAAAAGAAGGATTGCTCGAATGGTCGAGGAAGAACTAAGGAAAACTTCAATACAGGTCCAGGCTGATCTTCAAGTTCAAGGTACAATAGTTTCAAGTCGCACCATCCGTTGCTGTCTGAATGAAAATGGGCACCGTGGTAGAAGAACCAGGAAGACCCCACTTCTAAGAGGGAGACACAAAAAAGTTAGACTGGACTTTGCAGAAATGCATGTTGACAAGCCACAGTCCTTCTGGGAGAATATGCTTTGGGCAGATGGAACAAAAGTAGAGCTTTTTGGTAAATCACACCAACCCTATATTTACAGAAGAAAAAAATGAAGCCTTCAAAGAAAAGAAAACTGTCTACCGTGAAATATGGAGGCTC
The DNA here is from genome assembly GCF_910596095.1 of Thunnus maccoyii. Taxonomy (NCBI): domain Eukaryota; kingdom Metazoa; phylum Chordata; class Actinopteri; order Scombriformes; family Scombridae; genus Thunnus; species Thunnus maccoyii. The sequence goes on along the minus strand of NC_056549.1, from coordinate 30,103,939 downwards.
AGCAATGTTTTGGGGTTGCTTAGCTGCCTCAGGCACTGGACGTCTTGAATCTGTGCAGGGCACAGTGAAATCAGAAGACTATCAAGGTATTTTGGAGTGGAACATTCTGCCCAGTGTCAGAAAGCTGTGTCTTAGTCACAGGTCAACGGTCTTCGAGCAAGATAATGACCCCAAACATACAGTGCTGCTGGAAAGCTCTGTTTCTGCATAAATATGACCTAAAACATGATCAGATTTCCATTCAAGTCCTAAAACTAGATAAAGAGACATCAGTTACACAAATTAGACAAAAACCTTACACTTGTTCATTTATTGAAGAAAATTATCCAATGTTACATATTTGTGCATGGCAAAAGTATGTGAACCTCTAGGATTATCAATACATTTGAAGGGGAAATTAGAGTTGGGTGTTTCAATCAATGAGTTGACAATCAAGTGTGAGTCTGGGAGGTCCTGCCTTAGGGGAAATTAGGGAAATTAGAGTTGGGTGTTTCAATCAATGAGTTGACAATCAAGTGTGAGTCTGGGAGGTCCTGCCTTATTTAAAGAAGAGAAATCTGGGTCTTCACTATCAAAATCTGAGCTTCACAACACAGGTTTGTGGAAGTGTGTCATGGCTCAAACAAAGGATATTTCTGAGGACTTAAGAAGAAGAGTTGTTGATGCTCACCAGGCTGGAAAGGGTTACAAAACCATTTCTAAAGAGTTTGGACTCCACCGTCGTCGACTGTCAGGCAGATCATGTACAAATGGAAGACATCCAACACCATTGTTACCCTCCCCAGGAGTGGTTGAACAACAACGAGCACACAAAGAGCAGGCGTGTAATACTCCGGCAGGCCATAAGGGACCCCAGGGTAACATATAGGAAACTAAAGGCCTCTCTTGCAGTGGTTACAGTCAATGTTCATGAGTCCACCATCAGGAGAACATTGAACATCAATGGTGTGCATGGCAGAGTTGTAAGGAGAAACCCACTACTCTCCAAAAAGAACATTGCTGCCGTCTATGGTTTGCCCAAGTGGATAAGCCAGAAGGTGATTGGAACAATGTTCTGTGGATGGGTGAGACCAAAATCGAACTTTTTGGCTTGAATGAGAAGCATTATGTTTGACGATGAGCAAACACTGCATTCCAGCATAAGAACCTTAACCCATCTGTAAAACATGGTGGTAGTATCATGGTTTGGGCTGCTTTGCTGCCTCTGAACCAGTACAGCATGCGATCATTGAGGGAGCTATGAGTTCTGAGTTGTACCAACACATTCTAAAGGAAAAATGTCAAGTTGGGAAATGGCACCCATCAAACTTGAGAGAACTGGAGCAGTTTGCTCAAGAAGAGTGGCCTGAACTACTAGTGGAGAGGTATAGAAACCTTATTCAGAATTACAGAAAGCACTTGGCTGCAGTTATTGCCTCCAAAGGCTGTGCTACAAAATATTAAGTTAAGAGTACAATTTTCATTTGTTTTATTGTATTAATTAATATGATAAGTTGTAAATCAATATATTATATTCAATGTGAAATAAACAATGATGGATACCATATACTTCTGTCAGTTTCAACTTAATGCAAAGAATATGTAGTTTTTTTAAAAAAAGGTGGAAGGGTACCAATATTTTTTTACATCTGTTGAGCAGTGGATTAGTAAATGATATATTTTAGCCTTCCTAGTGCACCTTCTTACGGACTTTGCATTAATATGTAGCAGAACTAAGTAGACAGGAACTTGTTGCAGGGGGGTAGTTGTAGGCAAAGCAGTTCTTTTCAGTGTACTGAATCACTAGGATCAGTTCATTTAAAAGATTGATTCAAAAGATTTGTTCACCCAATCGTTGGGTGCTTGACTGGACCTCCAATTGTGTAGTCTCATTCACTGAACTGAAACATGGTTGAATGTTCAGTTAAGCTTGCTAACTAGTGAACTGAGAACGGTCGTTCATGAACGATAAGCCAGTGACCTGAGAATTTAGTTGGATAAAGATACTGTTTGCAACTCAAAAACTACTATAACAAAGTTATGTACTAGGGATGTGCAGAGAACTCAGTATTTGTATTTATATTTATTGAAGCTGCAAAATGATTTGTATTCAAATAAAAGTGGAAATAGGTGTAAAAATCCTGTTTTTGTTTTTATTACACTTTTAATTTTAGGATATTAAATTGTTAAAATAAGTATTTATGAATAAACTATCTTACAAAGGAGGTCCCCACACCACGTCTTGAACTCAAGTCTCCCATATCATAGACAACTGAGCTGACCACTGAGCTAAAACCAGGTGCATCAAAAATGTACAGCCAGACCTGTACTTACTTATACACCCATAACACAGAAAAAGCACAGCGTGTAATGTGTAGAGAAGAACTTCAACGGCGATTCTTGCTTTGCTTTTTTCATTTATTGGCTATTTTTCAACGTAAGGTAACTTTGTGGAAAGGAGAACGGGAACAACAGGTTATGGAGAGTCCATTGAGAGCAGTTCATTTGTGTCAGTAGCTCAGCTTTATCTCTGGGGAACACCCCCAACTCTACCCATGTTTTTTTCATATTGCAGGTTTCACCACGCATTGTAAACACACACATACACACACTCCATTCAGTGAGTGTATCCTTATAGCTGTCCTCTTCTCAAAACAGTAACGTTATTTGTGTGTGTGTGTGTGTGTGTGCACATGTGCAACACTGCTTGCAGTAACATTAAGGGCCCTATTTTAACAATCTAAAGCGCACAGTCTGAAGTGCATGGCGCAAGTGCAGTTAGGGTGTGTCAAAATCCACTTTTGCTATTTTAACAGTGGAAAATTGGTCGATGTGCCAGGCACATGGTCCATAGTCTTCTAATTAATCATGGGTGTGTTTTCGGCGTAACATGCAATAAACCAATCAGAGTGTCATCCCCCATTCCCTTTAAAAGCCAGGTGCGCTTTCACCTTGGGGGATTGCTATTATGATGGTGCATTTGCCAAGTAGAGGGAACGCTCTGCAGAGGAAACGGATCTGCTCGCACGCAAAGTGAAAGCGCATGATCCATAATGAGCACACTTGGCCCTGCTGCTCCTGGATCCTCCCGTGACCTGCTGGCAGCAGCTAGAAGCTGTCCAGATTTATTTCCTTTAGTTTAATCATTGTTGTCACCTTACTTATTTCCTCATGTCATCATGTATTGATGCAGCAGGAAAGTCGATCTGTGTTTGATCCGTTGCTGTCCGTCTGTTTAAACACCTCTGTGTTTTGCCATGATTTGGTCAAATAATTAGACTATTTAATCCATCATTTCTGCGATTAGTTAATTCTGATAAATATCATGATTAAGCATCATAACATGTATTTTTAAAAATATGTTAATGTACACAATAACAATCTTTGACATCGTAATCCTTTTATTTATAATGTTTTGCATGTTTGTGCGCTGCTGCGCGTCCTGTGTGTGTAACAAGCAGAGTGCATGTTGTGCACCTGCCTCTGTAGGCGCATATTTAGTGTGAATGCTGAAAGCTTTTGTTATCCAAATCTTCTAACACTTTATTCTTCTTTTTATTCCACATCACGTTCCTTTTTTGTGCCGCGTTTCAACTGCTGCATACTTTGTGCTATAAAAACCATTCAAACGTCAGAGTCATGTTCTAATTGACTGCAATACAGTCTGCAGGATGTGTGTCTCCTCTCACTCCGGTTTCTTAAACTTACATATTCTCTCTTCCTTCAAACACTTTTTACACATATCATTCATTCTCATGTTAAACTAGTCTTGCTTTCACTAATGATGTACAAATCTCTGGGCTTCAAGCTCTAGTTTGAGACAAATACATCTTCCTCATCAAAATGGAGATTTTTTCCTCTCATTTTTGTGAACATCTGTTGGCTCAGTGGTTTAGAACACTGTTCTCCTGATCAGCTTCACCGTAGATGACAAGGTTGTGTGTTCAATAGCCCCTCACTGCAGTGCTCCTCATAATATTGCTCTCATGTACAAAGTTGCTTCACATTTTTATCCTGTACCATAATTCAATTCCACTCTAGCTTACTTTAACACTATTACCTAAAATGAGGATTGATATGTTTGTTAAACACATCTTTTCCTGTGCTACAGAGTATGTCTGAGTAGTCCAGTGATTTAAGCTCATGTCACTTCTGAACTCCTTTTAAATCAAAAGACTGAGTTTGAGTTCCGCTTAGGGCAGAACTCAGTAGAGCTGAAGGATGCAGGAGTCCACAGGTGATGTCAATCTGCTTAATGAGCTGAGCTGAACTGCTTTTTTGTCAATTTCATGCAATTGACAGACTAAACACCAAAAACTGGACTGGCATTGCTGTGTGACATGTTAGCTGGGTGCATCGTGTGTCTGTCTTACAAACATGAGGGTGTAGGTTCAATTCTACTTTTCCGCTTTCTGTAATATTCCAGTGATTTTATATAATTTTTTAAAATATTAAAATTCATAATGGGAAGTCTATGGGAGGAATGTTTGAAAGCTACTGTCTCAAAAAGTAAAAGTGGTGAACTCTTCATATTTGATGTACAGTTGTCCCATGGAGAAATGCTTAATATAATAAAACATGGTATCAATGGTGCTAATGCACTTAATGGTCAATAACTCCTCAATACTGAATCAGATTGCGACCAAATTTTGGGATGTTATACACAAGGTGACCTTAAAGAAGTGTGTCACATTTCATAAAGTTCTGCCCAAAGGGGGCGCTAAGGTAACTTTATAACATGATATTTCAACAATTCTGTTGTGTTTAATGAAATGAAACTTGGTACACAACTTTTCCATGAGAATCTGCACCAATAGCCCCACCTTGTGGTCATAAATAAAACCACCACCATACTACTTATTAACTACCAAATCTCTTAAGTGTAACATGCCATGGTAATCAAATTCTATTTGTAGAGATGGGGATCCTGAACAAGTGTTTAGTATTTTCAGCAATGCTTTGCGATTCCTTCCAGTTTCAGCATTCACATGCATTTTCCGCAGGAAATGCATTTCTAATACTATAATGATAATGCGCCCTTAAAATAAGAGTGAAACACTGCGCCATTGACTTTAGACCAGGTTTTTGTTGGTCAATAGCGCAATCGCTTTCTGCTGCCTCAAGACAGCAATGCACCAACAATGCGCCTGACCACATCTCATTTTAAGACCAACATACCCATGGGTGCTCTGAGTGGCACAAGTGTATTTGCTATTTTAACAACTTGGGCACTGGACGGAAAAATGACAACTGTGTCCGTCTTAAACTAACAAAGACACTTGCGCTGTGCTTGGCGTCGCTTTGCGCTGGGCGTAAGATAGGGCCCTATATGTCACCTGTTTTTATGAAGCCATTTTACACGTTAATTCAATCCACTGTTTAATATTAGACATAATGGAGGATTTCCAATGATGTAAAATTATTCAAAACCAATAACCATGGTTAGACGAAACCACAACCTCCCTTATTTTGATAGTTTAATACAACTTTGTAATAATCCAAATAGACGCAAAGTGGAGGATTTGCTCAATAACATCTTATTCAATCAATCAATCTCTTTCGACAATTTTTCTGCTTTTTTCCAAAAATATAACAGGTCCCCACCACTTTACCACATCTCCAGCATGTCCTCTAGTTTTAGTTTTACCAGCACCAAGCAGTTGTAATTATTTGCAGGCCATCACAGTTTCAGCTTACATATCCTGTTGTACAAGATATATATCTAGGTACCAGGAGTTGGTTGTGGCAATCATATGTTAAGAACTCTATTAACTGTGCTGTCTACCCAGTGGGTTCACTAACATGACCTGCTGCTAAGACAAAACCTTTCTGAGCATTTAACCTGATAAAATGCTGCCTAAACTAAACTTTCTTATAACCATAACCATAGTTTATTTACAAAGACAAAAGCATCGGCTGCAGAGAGTGACTGAATGAATGAAATATGAATGTAATTTCTAGAGATACTTTATGCTGTATTATACACACCTAACAATATACAGTAGATGCTCATGAACATATCATCAGTTCATTATGATATTAGAGTCAAAGTACACAAAAGCTCTAAAAATCTTTATGACAGTCTGCTGTTCTCAAAAATGCAAACATAATAATGTTTGCATTTTTGAGAACAGCAGTACTATTATGGTGAAGCAAACTAATTGCCACTCCATCCACCACTCCTTGCTTGTTGTCATGGGCATTTCAACTAATTTTGCTTTCAATAGACTGACATCCATTAACCGGTAACTAACCAGTTGGGGACTGTTAGTTATTTATGAGAGTGAAGGGGGTGGTGCAAAATGGGGGAGGTACATCAAATATTTTTTTAAGCTCTGGGGAGGGACTAGTATTTTTCATTTAGATTTAGGGGAGGGACATGCAAATTTAAATGGTTGCATTAGGTATTTATTTTAAAGTTTTTTCTTTTCAAAAAACGTGTCCTACTGTTATATGATGACAGGACTCACAAAACGTTTCTGATGAAATAAACCATTCAAACCTGCCTATTCAGTTTGTATCGGAGTGTGAAAGGTTAAATGAGAGAAGCACTTTTTGTTAGCCTATCAGAATTTTTTGCCTCCACAATTTGCTGGGAAGAAAATGCTGCTTTCAGCTCCGTGATTGGTCGTCCAGCTATAATTTTACAGAGGGCTGAGTAATTCAAATGACAGTAAAATTGACCAATCATAACCATATCTTCCCTCTAAATGGGCAGGCTTTGTTGTCACTACTTTATGAAAGTTCAGCCCGCTGTACGCTGTGAATGGGTCTGGACCATTACCAATGGTAGTGTGACGAGTAGCCAGAGTCTGCACACCATTGGACAGTTATCATAACCTGCAGATATGCCAGATCCACTGCCAAATTTCAGCATCGAGAGTGGTATTTACGATACCATAACCACATGGCCCATACAAACACAAACAAGTCGAGGGAGACTGATAAGACAGAGAACTGATGAATGTCATTCATTACATAAAATCATATTGTGAACATTACTGTCCATGCTGACAATTGCTTGTCAGCTAGGAAAGCTACCATGGCTTTGCCCTGTAGGCTGACATTGTTTTGTCAGCTGACAATTACGTGGTTGCTGCCGCACGCTGACAGATTACACTCTATTTAAACAGTTTTCCTGGCCTTCGCCATTAGATGAAATGGCGCACCGGCACACTGAAATGGAGCAGACACAATCACAAACTAGTGGGGAAAAAAAACTAAACAAGCTGGGAGTAACCATGGCTAGTGAGGATTATCCATGCCTTTTTCAAGATTAACTTTTAATGAAAAGTTGGAGTTAGTCGGCAAAGGAGGACCTGCACCAGAACTAATTTATTACAGAAAACCAAGGTTCTCTTCAACTCCAGGATTTTGTTTTCAAGTAACTTTCGTTAATGCAATCATCAAAGGGTATGTTTTTAAAATCTAATAATGGCCGCCGTACCAGCTGATATTATTCTGGCCGCTGCTGCCACTGTTGTGCATGTTATGGGTTACTTTGGAAAACAGTCATTGATATGCACATGTTGCTAATGTTGGTTGTGTGTGTGCTGTGACGTGTATGTGTGTGATGTATGTGTGTGTGTCATGTGTAGGCTTATTAAATGTTGGTTTTGTGTGGTAGGAAAGGGTGGCTGTCATGCACCCATATTCTGCTCACTCACTCTCAGTTCCGCAAGGTACTGAAATTTGGCACTGATTGACCTAATGTGAATAACATGAAGTAACAAATGCAAGTTAACCCACAGACCGACCTGCGTAACTGGTCAAAAATATTCTCAACAGTTAACCGATTAACGGTTATCCGTTGACACCCCTAATTTCCCTCGCAAGCTGTAAATAAGTAACTGACTTTCTCCAACAATTTACATGACTTTGTGCCAAACAACAATCTTTTTTGCTGCGTATCTATGATATTGGAGGCAAGAGATTTTCAAAAGAGGACTCATAGAAATTATAGTCTGCTCACTTATCTCTCATCACATTTTCTTTATTTAGCAAATCACTATGGAGGCAAATTACACCCTCATTTGCATAAAGTATTAATTTTAAATTGACACATTATTTGGAATATTAAAAACATTATTCAAATGCTAAAGTGTTTTCTTGGTTTTCTTTATTTGTCATTGTGAGTTTATCATGCGTGTTCTCCTGCAATAATCACAAATCCTCAAACACTTTCAATTCTCTGTTATTTTCTTCAGGTGAGTTTCCATCTGTGCTCTAATAACTGAATCTGGAATTCAGTTCAGGCTATGTATGTATACATTTGTCAATGTACTGTGTCAGAAAATGGCTTAAAGTGCATTAAGAGGCTAAACCAAACAGTTAAGAAATTTAAGTCCAAACACAAGACCATTTGTAAAGGAAGGAGGAAATGGACACAGGCAATTGAGTTTAGTTAGAATAGGTTCAACCCCAGGTTTTGGGGTCACAAAACTAGCCTGTACACACACAAAACAACTGTCCCATAGTGACTGTGTGCCTTTTTTATTGCCAATTTATTTCAAACAAGAAAACATGACTCTCACCTGTCATTGGCTTGCTTACGATGCAATCAGTAATGTCTTGCTGGCTCTTTTGTAAATAAAAATGGCTGCATTTATATAGATTTGTACAAAATGTCCATGATTTGTGAGCAAGAGTTTAAGAAGTTTGCTTATAGTTTCTACTCAGTCCTTTGTTTCTATGGAGCCCATAAGGGGACATGGGCAAAAAAAAAATATATATATATATATCAAGGCCACATTTTACTACATCATGTGCACGAAATGCTATTTCTTGCACATGATGTAGTAATGATGATGATGACATACAATTAGTTCCCACATTTTAAACAATTTGTGTGCATGACATATAATGTATAATGTGACATATATTTTATCAGATCATTTTTTAATAACTTTTGAATTCCTATTACTGGATTATACACAATTAGAGAAAAATGTCCTCACTAGATGTCTCTCTGATAGTGTTGTAGATAAATTTAAGGAAGCATTCCGTCAGTACTGAATTCACTGTCATGTCTCAATACTACAGAGGACTCTTATGTTAACTTTAGTCCCTCCCAAATTGATAATCTTATTGATAGTGCTGCAGGCTCACTAAGACAAACACTCGACTCCATTGCCCCCTTAAAAAAGAAGATAATAAAACATAAGAGGTTTGCTCCATGGTATAACTCCCAAACCCGCAAATTAAAGCAAACATCACGAAAATTGGAAAGGATTTGGCGTTCCACCAAAGTAGAAGAGTCTCGCTTAGTCTGGCAAGATAGTCTTAAAACATATAGGAAGGCCCTCTGTAATGCCAGAGCCGCCTATTACTCAGCATCAATAGAAGAGAATAAAAACTGCCCTAGGTTCCTTTTCAGCACTTTGGCCAGGCTGACAAAGATGATCTGATGAACTGATTTAGGCAGCTTTTTGGTGATTTAGCGCTGGCTCTAATGTCTCCTTAGCATTTTGATATATGATACAATTCCTTTTGGCAGATAAACGTTGTTCTCACAGATGAAATAAGCCACGTTAGTTTGTCTGAATGTAAAGTGAAGGTTCATGTTTTTTACTGGACTGAACCAACAGCGCTGCCTCTGGGGCTCTATATGTACAGATATCACCACATTTCAATAAATACAAATGTATTAAAATACACAGATCAGTCTATAGTAAATTGTGTTTTATTTTATTAAGTGTTCTCCTGTCCTTGAAAGTTTGTACTCCAGTCAAACTTGCCTAGTCCTCAACACACCTACCTGACAAAATAATCTCAACCCAAAGCTCCACTCCGCACTTTTTTTCTCACAAAACGTAACCTCATTGACACTCATGGGCATTAGCACAACATGTGGAGGGAGCATCACACTTGTTAAACAAACAAATAATAATACATGCATAATGCCAATATTATACTTCATGTTGGACAGGTAAGTCGACTATGATGCATCTAAAGAAAGCCTAACCATGACCTAATCTAAGCACTAAATCTAGGAAACAGCCTTCTAATGGGAGGAAAACACTATGGGGGGATGGAGTGAAGACTATATGAAGCAACTTGAAAAACACTTAGTTATCTTCTCCTTTACAGTAACACTCACAGAAAGATTGAACTCCTGGATATAAGTGTCCAAAATGAGTTTTCTTTGCAGGATGGCTACACATTACACAAGCATCTCTTAGCGCATATTTGTGTACTTTTTACTTAGGAATGTTCAGTGACAAGCTCTGTAAGCAATTCATTGGTGACATGAAATTCCTACATTTCAAAAGTGGATTTCTCATTTTCAAGCAAGCCTCCCCTTCATTAAGGGACTTTAGTTGGTTTTCCTCCCTGGTGCGATTCATTTGGGCACATCTGGTGTAAACCAAAACTGCACTGCACGTAGACCCTTTAAAGGGAGTGGTCTCAGTTTAGTAGCAGAAAAATTCTGGAGTGGTTTGTTTGTGGTGGGAACGTAATCTGACTTCGATCTGGCCCAACTACAAGGCATACTTTGCAAGTTTGAGCTCAACAGCTCAAGGTACATGTTTGGATGTTCATGAGTGAAATCAACAGCTAGCAGCTAGCTGGAGAATGAATCAAGATCTGACCTGTATTAACACAAAGTATGTTGCATTCTTGATATTTGGGCAGATCAGAGCTTCTTCGGGACCTTCTTCCTGTGTTAATGGTTTAGCTCTCGCTTCACACATATCTAACCAAAGAGTGGAATGAACATTCTTACCTGGCTTTTATTGATGCATTTTGGTTCGCTTAAAATTTTTTCAGTGTGATAAGAAACTGAACTAAGTTTACCATCTCATCCACTGATATGGACCAGGGTAAACCAACTACAGGTTTGAAAATGCCATAAGATACATTTCCCCCTCTTTCACATAAATAAAAGTATCCTTCCTCATCGTCCTTCCCTCCTCCACCCCCCTTTTGGCCTGCTGGCTTCTCTGTTTGAAACAACAAAGACTTTGACACATACTTAAACTACATGCCAAACACTGGATGCTTTTATAGTGGTTCTAAAACAAACACCCTCCCAGCCCAGAAATATATATTCCATTTGCTTTGTTGTTTCCTATTAATGCAGCAATTACAGTTAATTATTAATGTTTGTAATGCAGCCTGTTAGTGTGCACATGTTGTGCACAAAAGAAGCCAATGAAGTCACACTGTTAAACAAGGTGATATAAATCATGACCTCTTCATGGTTCCATTATTTCCGCATTTCCAAATGTATATGTGTTTGACTGTAGTCTTACATTTCTTCAGTGGTGGAAGAATCCTTATCTTAAGTAAAAGGGCAATACTGCACTGAAAAATACTTTTAAAGGAGTTTTTTTCTGCAGTCTGTCAATTTGTTTTCTGTTTTTCTAGACAACAAATTGGCCCCTTTTAAACGATTTTATATATATTATACTACTGGGTTATTATTACTGATGCATTACTGTGAAGCAACCGTGTCTCAGAGAAATTACGTTTTATATACGGTTATGTTTAAATATAAGCATTTTATATGTGTATTTTAAAAGTGTATTTTCATATACTTTTACTTCATAAAAATATATGAAGAAATTCATTTTTTTGACAGTTTTAAATAACAATTTTAATACTGTATTACAGTGGTGGTATTTGACTGTATTTTACACACTTTGTACACTTTATACAGTATAGTAATAGTCAGTACCACACTGTAAATTCTAACAAGTTAAGTTTACTTAAAAAAATGACCAATTACCTTGGGGAAAGTAAGTAAATGAACTTAACTCTGTCTAGTTGTGTGAAATAATTATGTGTTTAGAATGAACATGTGATATTTGAGTAAGCTGTACTTTTTAAAGTTGTGAACACTTAATGTATCTCAGTATAGTCAAATTCAATTAATTAATCATCAATTAATTTTTGTGGGAGGGATCATTCTTGCTGAGTTGTGTGCCAAACAAACCTGTTTTCTTATTTCTGGATATGTAGACCTGGACAGCAACATAAAACATTTATAATAGTATTTTGTCACAGTTTACCTTAATCAAAACATGAAAAAAAGATGTAAATAAAATATAATATTCAGTTCAGTAAAATAAATGCATAAAATATTCAATAGTTTTGTTAAATTGTTCAACCCTATCATATACTCACAATCAGTAAAGCTATCTCTAACCACAACTACATCTAGCTCAAAAGAGCATTTTTTAATGTTTGCAGTTTTGGGCTGAGCTTTTGTTGTCCGAGGTTCAACAGTATCTTCTGGATGAATTCAAATGTGTTACAGTGCATACTTTTTGGTGTGCAGATGGAGTGCATATATTAAGCCAAATAGAAAGTTCAAATAGGCAAAGTTCCTGAGTGTGTGTGGAAATGGTATCCATGACAATGTTTCCTTCAAGGATGATTGCAATGCTGTTTAGCTGTGATGGCGTGTCCTCAGTCATGACTGCAAGAATCCCAAAAGGCACCTGGGTGAAGTCAGCTACTGTGTCCGAACCATGCATTCAAAAATAAAAGAACACAAGGAAATAAATTTAGGTAGGATGTTATGACCCACGGTCGTAGTGTGTTCACTCCTGTAATCAAAGTGACTACAGAAGACACAGTTAAAAGTCAACCAGAAGAAACAAGCACTCCAGAATATTGTCTTGCAGAGCTCTTTTAAAAGCATATGGGTTGAAATGGATGTGTTTCAGCACTAAGCCATCTATACATCTCTACATTGATTGTCGTACTTGCATTTGACTATGTTGTGCAGTTAGGAACTGTCTTTTTCTTCAGACCAAATGGCATTACTGTTTCAGACCAAGCGACCTCAAGCCAAACAGAATCAGACCAAACAGCATCAGGCCAAATAGTGTAGCAGCAAATTCTCTTCATCTGGGAAGCTCAGATTTGGCTAAAACTTAGCATGCATATACAGAACTGTTTGTTCAGCAAAATCATATAAAACATACATATGTAGGTGCAATAAGAGATATAACCCTTTAAACACAATGTTGCATCAGGTGGAAATGGAAATTAAACACTTTCACCATGGATGAAATGGAGAATTACTTTCCCACAACATCATGCATTATCACAGGTGAGACATCAGATTTGTTTGTAACTGCCAGCTGAATAAAATCTGACATTTGTTTAATGTTAGACTATAGGCTTCAATATCTAACTTGACTGCAGTTTTGGGGAATTTTACTATTTTGTCTGAGGCTGTTTTGTGTGATGCTGTTCGTCATGATTCAGTTTGACCTGAGGCCATTTGGTCTGATGCTGTTATGTAATTTGGACTGTGGCTGTTTTGTTTGAGGTCCAGTTGTACTAGACCCATGACTTGACAGAGTTTTTTCTTAGACCTGAAGCCTTTTTGTCTGTGGAACAATGCTGTCTTTTCTGAAAACTGAGAACTGAAGCTGAGGTCTGACGATGTCCTAAAATGTATATCATATGATGGACATGATGTGATCATTATAAATGACTGTACTTACTGAGCGGCTGAGGAAGAACTCACTGGAAATATCTCCAAGATACAGTGGCAGGACAGCAGTGCGTGTTGTGGTGATGTCTTGGGTCTAATAGAAAAGATGACAAAAGACTATTGTCGTTTTTTTCTAACAGAAGACTAGAAAAGGCTAATTTATCTGAAAATATATATATATTATCTATCTGTATATATATATATATATATATATATATATATTTGTGTGCTCAAGTTACAACATTGAATTTTAACTGCTTGAGGTACTTGAGGTGCAGTAGTAGTAGTAGTAGTAGCAGTAGTGGTAGTAGTAGCAGCTAATATATATATATATATATAAACCTAGCACAAAAAGTAAGGAAATTTGTGTTTGGTAGATTATTTCTTTGTTGTAACAATGCTTCTTGCAATAAATCACAATGCAATAAATCTTATACCATTGGAAAGCCTGTGTATTTCTCTTTTAAATGGTGCCACATTTGTAAGGAACATGCATTTGTGGGATGAGCAGCAGAGCTGAGTATGTGAGTTGCGCCCATGAAAAATTTGCCAAATCTTCTCTGCCAATGCCAAACAGCTTATTCTGCCATTGACTCTTGTTTGGTGCTTGGTGGATTGGATGATTGAAGTTTGAAGAAACAAGACATATTGGCAATTTAACAATTTATTCATTTAACAAACAGGAGCCTCAGTAAGGTGTGGAAGAACCATACACAGCCACGACAGCCTGGCACCTTCTCCTCATGCTGGTCACCAGCCTGGTCACACACTGCTGTGGGATGGCATCCCATTCTTCAACCAGCATTTGTCACAAGTCAGCCAACGTGGTTGTGTTGGTCACTCTGGCACAAACAGCACTCCCAAGCTGATCCCACAAGTGTTCAATGGGGTTGACGTCAGGACTGCTGGCAGACCATTCCATCCTCTCCACTCCCAAATTCTGGAGATAGTCTCTGATAAACCCCACTCTGTGGGGGCAAGCATTGTCATCTTGGAGGACAGAGTTTGGTCCCAGACTGTGGAGATATGGGATTGCCACTGGTTGCAGAATCTCATCTCAATATCTCTCTGCATTGAGATTGCCTCCAATGATGAAAAGCCTAATTTTTCCAGTGAGGGAGATGCTGCTCCACACCATCAAACTGCCTCCACCAAAAGGTGTTACTCTATTGGTGCAGCAATCAGCATAGCATTCTCTGCGTATTCTCCACACTTTTACCCTATGAATCAACTGCCGTAGGCAGAATCTGGACTCATCGCTGAACATAACGTTCCTCGACATGTTTAGGTTCCAGTGCATATGTTGCCACCACCAGCACAAACGGGCCTGACCGTGAAGGGTAGTCATGGCAGGCCTCCTGGCAGCCCTTTGAGACCGGAGATTGGCTGTGTGCAGTCTGTTCTGGATTGTCTGGGCAGAAAGCTGTCGGCCATGTCGTCCTGCAAACCTTGACTGCAAATCTGTAGAAGACAGCCTATGGTACCTAAGTGCTGACAAGGTGAGGAAACGGTCTTCTTGGGGTGTCGTCTTCTTGGGACGCCCACTTCGCGGCCTGCCTCTGACATCTTACGTTATATGGAACTTGGCTTTCACTTTGGAGATGGTACTAGAGCTCACTCCAAATAATGCTGCAACTTGGTTTTGCGGAACACCAGCTTGAAGTTGCTCAATCGCATGGGCCCTATCCAGATCAGTCAAACGTGGCATGCTGATTCTTAGAGCAGACACCTACTGACCACTGTAGCAGGGCCCATGCTCACAGGTGCTGCCAATCAGCTTGCCTGATTGATTGATTTTGTGAGTATTTCTTAACACCACGTCTTTCGTTTCCTTCACTTATTAGAAACCACAAAAGCAAGTGTGACTTTTTCATGAGCATTTTCATACCTTCCACTATTGTCCATTCCCAGAAACTTTGAGAATGTTTGTCATTGTACAGAATTGACACATCCATTATTCATTTGCATTACAGTGATCAAATATTGGTTTCATTAATACTGGTCTATAACTGCTTCATTTTTCGTTCAAATAATCAAGGCTTAGTTCTTAACAAGCCTATATCTAATGCATTTTCTTTTCCTACTACAGCCTTATTTGTAAATCCTGTTTGTGCTATGTTTACATGTGGTCTTCAAAGGCAGAGAATTTTACCCGCAAAACTGACAAATTGAGGGATCTTTGTAAATTCAGTGGAATACATAATCAACCTCTGTTAACATGTCTTCTCCTATTATTTTCACAGTCCTCCCTCAAATGCATACGCAATGAGGAGAGAGATGCACCTTGCGAAAGCCACGCAAACTGTGACTTAAGCCTTCTGTGACTGTTTGATAATTACCGTGCGTGTATTTGGGGGAGAATGAGTCAAACCGGAAAAACAGGCACAAAAGCTGCAGTAAAAGTGGCCTTTAGACAGGTGACATGTAAAACATGGGGAGGCTGTGGCTCAAGAGGTAGAGTGGGTTGTCCACTAATCGGAAGATCGGCGGTTCAATTCCTGGCTCGTCCAGTCCACGTGTCGATGTGTCCTTGGGCAAGACACTTAACCCGGAATTGCTACTGATGGCTATGCCATCAGTGTGTGGATGTGTATGAATGATTAGATTTCCACTGATGGGCAGGTTGGGACCTTGCATGGTAGCCCCTGTACCATTCAGCGTATGAATGTGTGTGAATGGATGAATGTGATTCGTAGTGTAAAAGCGCTTTGAGTGGTCGGGAGACTAGAAAGGCACTATACAAGTACAGTCCATTTACCATAAAAGCCATGAGACCTCCAACCTTGTCTTGTGTTTTGAAGCTGAGCTTTATTAAGGTTTTTAATTAGTGAGTGGTGTTGTTTGAATAGGCTCAAACATTTATCAGAGACAGAAAGGTGTTTATCAGGAAGCCCAGAGGCCCCCTGCATACTGCCTCCTTAGTTACCGTCTTCAAACACTCTGGGCCAGATTTACTAAGAAAATGGAATTGCACAAGTTTGCGGCTGCAATCTGCATGTATTCAGCAATTACTAAGACAGCAGCTCATTACACAGTCGGCTCCTGGACTGATCCTGGTACTGCCTCCAGCAAGTGAAGGAGAGTGCTAACAGATGCAGTACAGAGGAGGGATTTCTATGAAATCACTAAGATCAGAGAAGAAATGACATCTTGATTTTGATTCCAAAATATTTATTTCCATAATATACTCCACCTGAGAAGATGTTATAAAAATGTATATAAACACATTCATGAGAAATGAAGACAAATCAAAGACGGTCTCCATCGTCAAAGTCCTGTGCCCTGTATACCTGCCATCCTCCCTACTTCAGTGCAGTACATAAATGTAGCACTTTATTCTTTTGAAAAACACATTGCCTGTGAACATAATCCAGGCAGTGATTATGTTTCTTAATGCAATGTAATTGGGAAAACAATTAGTTAGTATATAAACATAATTTCTAGGAGACAGGGTTGCTCATGCAAAGAGCTGCACACACATTGATATATGAAAATACAAAACTTGATGGGTCATTGGATTTTTATTTACCGTTATTTCTTACAGGCTATCAGCTTTAAGAGTGCACTGTGACAGACAACTCACAAACAAATCTGAGCAACAAGCATGTGTTACTATGATAGATTAAAATAAATTTAGATAGAGTTGGATAAAGTTAGACAGAGAAATATAAGTTACTATAGAAAAAAATGTAAAACTCTACCAGATCTGTCATAATAGGAATTTATTATTTAGGGCTTGAGAGTAAAAAGTAACTGTGTTGTGGCTGTTTGCCACAATGGCATCTACCAAAGAGTATACTCATACAAGATAATACGTCGGCGTTGTCGTTGTTTGACAGAATTATAGAGTTATAAATTGACATTTATTCAGTTTTAAGCCACATTTTTATGATGAACTTTTTAGATCTTGGACATTTTTAACTATATCTTTTAACTAGATGAAGAATTTTAGTCATCGGACTTCTGAATCTTAAGTTATCAGAGAAACAAGCCGGCAAAAGTTAGCAGCAGCTCAGCTAACAGCCCCTACTGGACGTTCGGTGCCAGCTGAACAGTGTGAGAGAAACACTGATTTTTTACGTGAAACTGTTTTATTCAGTGTTTTTGCCTGTTTTAATCACTGGGCTGGTTTGTTCTGGAGAGGAAGAGACCTCTGCGGATAATTTGGATCCTGCTAAAAAACATCCTGAATGATGACCACTGAAGCATAGGCACCTGGTTATGTATTAAAATGGGGGAGAAAACTTGGAAAGGTACATAACTGGGGAGGGTATCTGGATGTCCTCCCCCAGAAAAAAAAAATTGTAATTCTGCAAAACTGCATTTCTACACCACCTAACCTCTTGGATTAAGTCAAGAAACAGCCAACTGCTCTAGTCTAGATTACTTAGATTGAGGGTGCTATGAAGACCAGGAATGCATCAAGAACAATATATAATTGGGTGGATGAGGACAGGAAATGATTATTAAAAGACTGGCGATTTCATATTAGAAATTATATTCATAAAAACATTATGTAGCCTAAAATGTTAGTAGGTTGCAGGCTACTAGGCCATCTTCAAGGTTAAACAAGGACAAATAATTTATATAAATGAAATAGTCTTACAGCACATCACCATATGATTTGTATAATTAAACCTGGTTAAACAATGTTAAACCTGAGAGATGCTATTCTCAATACTCACAAGGTCATCTTCAAAGTCTAACAATTGCAACAAAGTAAAAACAATTTGGATGAATGAAATGGCCCCACAACAACTATCTAATTCCAATCCCACACACAGCTTCTAGTGGTAGCTATTAGCACCACTAGCTGATGTAGTTACAATGTTATACAGGAATGAATAATCATAACTAACTGCAAAAACCATACCTTTGCCCCCCTATTTGAATAATGGGGATGCATTTGCTCCACTTGCTTCATTGCTCAGGCGCCTATGCATTGGAGTAATCCTAACCCGAAGAAGCTGGTTGTTTAACAATGAAGACAACAACTCCCATTATCCCATGCTACTTCACAATGTCATCACACTCCGTCTTTTGTTATTATTTTGATTGCGAGGCCCCTAGCGGCAGATATTACATATTGTGCGTTTAAATAGTTTTCATTATAAATAACTCATGAACTGTGAAGTACAGAAGGAAAGTACTTTCCTCTCTTGATTCCATGGATTAAGACAAGCTAGTCAAAGAAGTTACCAACAGTACCACCATGTGACCAATTATGCAGCACAGTAATGACAAACCAGCTACCACTTTGAAAGTGCAAACAATAGCATGGCAATTCAGCAGCAGCAAAGGAACAAAATGAACGGTGCATATGTGGACACATAAGGGCCGGCGGGGGTGCTGGGGAAAGCGTTATGAGATGTTCAGTGGGAATGATTAGTGCCAGAGAGCTCTTCTGGCATTGTACAGAGGATCACCAGACTGTCAGCAAGAGAGAGTTCACCAAGATAATAGTGTAGCTGGAGCACCACAATGTGGAAAGGGAATAAAGAACTTGTGTTTTAAAGCTTGGTTTTGTTTCTTTTAAACTACAATTGATTTTAAATGAAAGGATGGACTTTTAAGACTGGCTGTGGACAGGATTAGCTCTCAGATGATTGTATGTGAACTGCACAATAAACTACTTACCATCTTGTAGAAATTCAGCAGATTTTTTAAGGAAGGAACACCAGCAATTAACAGGAGCCACTAGCCCAAATACGACTGACCTGGCAAGCAAGGCAACCTGATGGAGAGAGAGACTTTGACCAGGGGTCCGTTTCACAAAGCAGGTTTAGTGAAAACTCAGAGTCTGTTAACCCTGAAATGAGGGAAACTCTGAGTTTTCCGTTTCAAAAAGGGACGTAACTCAAACCAGAGAAAGAGGGATAACTCTAGCCTGTTTCAGAGAGAGAGGTAACTTAAGCTCTTGGTCAGTTACCGTAGTAACAGACTCTATGAACCTAACCTGGTCGGGACCAGGTTTTTCTCAATGAACCTCGAGTTTCTCTCAGTCTCCGCCCTCTTTCAGAGCCACACACTCCATTTGATTTCCTCATTCATTCAGTCAGCAGACGAGTTTTGGCGTAGCCTAGTTCTGCCGTCTGTCATTTAAAAAAAATCATTAAAAAAATCAGAGTCAGTATATTAGAAGTCCATTAGGCACAGTAGGTGGCGACTTTTTCACTAACATGGCATGTCCTTTTGATAACAATCCCGTGGATGAAGGTGCAGCATTACTGCGCAGAGAATTAAATATTCGTTGAGAGATGGTTATCAGACCACGCATAGATGTTCTAGCATTTCCAGACAATTATCTCTTTGAGAGATACCGTTTCACGTCACAGTCCATCATCTACATACACAACCTAATCCATCCTTACATTTGCAACATTACCAATCGTAGTCATGCTCTCACATCCCAGCAGATATTGTGTGTTGCGCTGCGTTTCTTTGCAAACGGAAGTTTTTTGTACAGTGTCGGGGCCAGCCACTGGCCTTCCTAAATTCTGGCTTATGGCCAGCTCCTCTGCCTCCGTTAGAGGTGGCGGTGCTGGACCACCACCCGTTTTACGGACATCTGCCTTCTTTCTGTTGACAGAGTAGAAGTCTGTGTTAGTTTAAATAGGCTTAATTATTTAACAGAACATGATGTAGATGAGAAGACATTTATGTGTGTGAAACCAGCATTATGTTGGGGATAAAACAACTGCACAGTCAAACAGCCACTTAATATTTACTTTACAATGTAAAACATGATCAAAATGAGGTACCCCCATGAGATTATGTCGAGGTTTTACTTGTTTGAACAATGTTTTTATATTTCATCCTAAACTGCTGCCAAGTGCGCCTCTCCCTCGCGGGATTCGACCTAAATGAAATAAATTAATAGGCGACCAATCAAGCAGTTTTCCTCTATAATATTATTGTGATTGCAAAGGACTACATTTAAACTTACGCATTGACCCAAGCAGCAATGTTCTCCCACGCCATCTCCCTTTCTTTTGCAGCTGCAGCGGTGTTGCACTTCTTTTTGAAAACATGTTCAAACTCGCCGTATTATCGCATTAAGATTTCTAGTTCTAGTGGGGTGAAAAACGCAGCCCTCCTCTTCCCCGTTGCCATGGTGACTCGTTGAATCGGGGCTCCATTGATGCTGGCTTTTTATAGTTGTGGTGCACGCGCTTAACTCCAGGTGAAACTACTCCGAGTTGAATAAACTGACTCAAATCAGCTGTTCTGGAACCGGAAACTCAGAGTTTCCTATCTCAGAGTAGATCAACTCAGAGTTCAGGATTAGACACCAAGTTTGTTGAACCTGCTTTGTGAAACGGACCCCAGGACTCCTAGAAAACTGAGCACAGCCCTTACCTTGTATAGACCAGCACCTTCCAAGGTGGGTCACAATTTCATGGACAACTGGAAAGTGATTGAAAAAAATACATTGAAGCCTTAAGTAACCACCCCTTTTCCTGTGCCATAGAGCCTGAGCCAATCTGGGTGTACTGCCCCATGAACTGAGTTTGGCCCGAGCTGATTTTGTAAAAAAAAAAAAAAAACTTGTTTAAATCTTTATTTCAGAGTTGTTGTGGTGGTTTTATGTGGTCACTCTAAAGACTCATTATTTAACAGTGCACAGGAGCTACTGTGTAACACAAGCACACCTAAAATGGAAAAAGGATATATTTACTTAGTTACAATATACTTTATGTCACGCCCCATCTGGATAGTTAAGTTACTGACCTGTTTTTGCCTTTTGACCTTTCCTTTTGCCTGTTGATTTGGACACTGTTGCCTTGCTGACTACCACTGTTGCCTTGCTGTGTACCAACCTCATTCTGATTAAAAGGACTGATTTTTGAACTGAGTCTGTGTCTGTGTTTGAGTCCAAGCCTGTGGTTCAGCATTGACACTTTATAGATGAATATTTATTAAATTTATGTGAAGTGCTGATTCACTCTGCTGGAAAGTCAGCAACTGGTAACACTGGTGTGATGATCAACTGAATTTTCAAAATTGTTGGTGAGATCATCATCCATGTGTCTGAGATCAATGATTCCAAGCCTTGGCCTACACTGACTTTGTCAGTACTGTAATGAAGTCCACCTACCCTGTCATTACAATGGAAACACAAAAAGACAAAAAAACACAAGACACACAGAACCTTTATGCAAAGGTCTGCTGCAATCAGTCTCTGATTACACAATCATAGTTCCTCTTACAGGCAATCTTTCGGTAATGTTGCTATGTTTTAACTTCGCACAGAAGGAAAAACCTGGTCAAGAATGGCAATGTTAAGTTGCCATACATGTGATGATCAGTGGAGGCTGGTCCATAGAGGTGGAGGAGGTTGCTCCTCCTCTATTTTTTGAGAGGCAAGAGGGAGATCAAAATATAAAAAAAGAATATTTGGTTGAAATAAACCATTACCATTACTCAGTATTATTTACAAAATATTTTTTCTCTCTTCTTCGGAAAAAATCCATTATTGAAATTCTGGTTAGAATGCTTCAACAGCGACACCTGCGGGGCAGGGGGAGAAAAGGCAGTGTGTGTGAAGTGGTGGTGGGGGGCAGTAGGAGAGAGTGAGGGGGAGTGGGGAACAGAGGAGGACGAGTGCCTGCTGTCCTCATCAGGGCGGGATCTCTTACATCAATTTAATGTACATCTTATTTTTATGCTAATCTATGATTGGTCAAGACGCGTAAAATGACGCTCCAAGGGAGGATGTCCTCCCTAGCCAATCAACAACCAGAATGCAATATTGACATTGTATTGGTCCAATGATAGTTTACAGATTTCATCTTCAGTTCTCTCCACTGTAAGGCAGAATAGCAGCAGTAGATAACGAGCAGTAGATAGCTCCTTGTTAGCCAACGCAACAGTTAGCTTGTTGTAGCAGCCTGAAGGACTCTTTATACATCCATGGAAGGACTGTTAAGGACTGTTGTTAAGCTAACGGACGAATGGATCTGGACTGTGTGGCGCAGCAGTGGCAGGATGCCACTGGGGAGGCTGGAGAGAGAAGCAACCGGAGAAACAACCAGGAGAGTTAGCTTGTTTGTCATTGTTGCCAATGATATCAGGCTGGTTAAATAGCAGCCACAAAGTTCTGTTAACTAACAAACAAGATAACCAACAGCCACAAATGGACGTTATGACATGGATACTTAATCTCCATAATAGAAAGAAGAAGACGTCAGATACAGCTTCTCTCTCTCTGTCCCTTTGGTCACTAATTTCATCTCTGATGGTTAAATGTCTCTCTGGCTGTTGTGTGAATTTATCTCCTTAACAAGAATGCAGAGATCACATAATGTGCTGTAGGTAGTTTGCTTGTTGAAGTTACAGTGAGCTGTCTGAACTCACTAATTCATTTGGAATTGATCCAGTTTTTAATTGAGTGGTTCAGTCACCTGTTGATGTTGTGTGATTAGTGAACGAGTGTGCAGGAGGTCTGGCTGCTTGCTTGTGACAATTTCTTCAGTTGGATTTTAAGCTGAGTCGCATGTTGAGTAATAAGCTTAAAGTAACTAGAATAACGTGTTAACATGTCAGCTTTGTAGACTATATTTTATATGTTATGCATATAGATAAGAGTGTAAGTCATGTATTTGATACATATATTAATACTTTTTGTGAGCCTAAACTTTTAGATCTGTGAATGTTTTTAGTGTTCAATCTTTCTAGTGTTCAGCACTGATCTGTACCTGTATCAGATTATAAACTTTGTAGTACTTTATATATTTCTGTATACTAAGAAAATACATAGGAAACATGTAAATCATGTGATATGTTGTCTGTTTCTGATGAGAACATAAATCTGTTGTCACAATAGAACAATACTATAAATTTGACTGTCACTTTGTTGGTAAAATGACCCATCCTGAACCACTCCACGGCTAAAATGAGTACTTCTTTGTTGAGAAACAATATGTGTATGCTAAATGTCTTTAAAGAAGCAGCCTTTTCACCACTCAGGAGTTTATGTTTTTGAAAGCAAATCGTTTTATTGGCATGTAAAATTATCCCCCACCCCTCCAATTTCATCAGGTGGGGGACAATGATATGTATGATGTAGTTTGTTGTAAGATTCCATGTTGAGTGTCCTCCTGTCCTCCCCAATTTTTTGAGTCACCAGCCACCATTGGTGATGATATATTTTAAGGAAAAATGAAACAAAAGACAAGGGATGTTGACATAAGTAAGTTGCATTCATGATGGGAAACAATGATTCCAGTTTTCAATGTTGAGAGCTAAATCACGTGGTGACTAAAGTCTGCCTTGACTTACTGTGCTGTCATTGGCCATTGGCCCTCAATGTTCAGGGCCCCGTCAGGTGGAAAATATTCAATTTGAATGTTGAGACTATGTGTAAACCTCTCACACTACTACACTCTCCTGACCACCAGCCCTGAGGTCTGTTGTCCGACTGATGGGCAGTTCTGCTGTGTGTCTATGGCCTCAGAACTGGGCTCCATCAGCTGACAAAAGTCATTGTGTTTTCACTGTAAAATGGGCTATCATTCTGTGAGTTGCAGTTATTTTAGACTGAGTTCTGTCTGCAGAGGAAATATTCACATGAGGTGAACTACCAGCTGAACACTTTACATGAGAGGGGGACAAAAGCACTTATGGAGGAAAACTTTTCTGGCCCTGCTAGAAAAGTGTTGTCATGTCTTGAGTTAATGAGAATATTTGTGTCCTGAAACACAAACTGAGACTGAATGTTGATGTAAACCTACCAAACCTAATGCATGTTTAATCTTTCTCAAAGATTTATTCCAGTCACTTCCATAACATCACTGAAGTGGTTGAAAAGCCTCAAGAATTGCTGATGGCATCTGTGTTACTTATCACCATAAAATGTGCTTTAGGATTTTTTTCAAGCAAGGCATATTCTCCCTAATTCTCGATTTTAACTTCTGAATATATAGGTACTGTGTGCACTGCTAACAGAACTTTAAGGCAAGCTGAAAACAATGACGAGATAATGTCTGAACACGGCCTACAGGCTGTAGTCCTTTTATAAGATTAATGATTAATCTTGCGATCTCCATAGTAGCAGTGAGACACAGTAGCAGTATCAGTAGTAGTAGTAAGAGGTCAGCAATTTGTGCAAGATAATAATTAACATGAAATTCACAAAAGAAATGTTGTGTGCTTGGAAAAGGTTGAGAGGTGAACTCATTAGAAAGAGTCTGAAAATCTTGAGAAAGCGATTGTTTGGAGCTGAGGCAATTTATTTGGTTTCCTAGCTATCATGTTCCTGGGTCTTAAATGCTTTGTGAAATTCTTTGGGGTTTCCAGGCAGTGCAGTCAGCATGAAGCAGAAACAAAGAAATTATCCCTTTTATAGCTAAGTGTTTTTGGCTGTTGAAACACATGCACACACACTCACATGCACGCACGCGCACACACACACACACACACACACACACACACACACACACACACACACACACATCCTGCCATTCCTCCTTTCTGTACCTCCCCCTTCTCTTTCTTTCTCTCATGTTCAAAGGACTCTTTCCCACTGCACCACAAGCTCTGAGACAAGTTTTAAAGTCCACAGTCTCAGCAGTTAAAGCATCTTATCTAAACCACTATTTTGAAGCAAACACTGGGGCAAACATTAAAATGATTACCCTAAAAATCTGTTTTAATCTAATCGTAACAGTAATTAGATTACTGCTTGAAGTTTAACCTACTGCTCTGAAGGTACTTTCAGACAGTGAGTGTTTGTTCTGCATTTTGAATGTGTGGCAGCAGGGTGCAACGCCACCACTGGCAGCTCCGGGCTACCTCAAATCCAACAGCCTAAACCATTCATCACAGGTTGCTGCTCCCAACCCTTCCAGAAATTACATCCATATTGTTTTCTTGTTTATGTTGCGTTGGCAAATGTAATTGCTGCCTGGATTCTTTTTTCAAATTAATGAAACTCTACATTAATATATTGCTCAGATGCCAGACTTATTAGAGGGCCCGAATTTAGAGATTGAGATCATAATGACTGACAGAATGATTGACTTAGTATTTCTGAAGAGAAGTTGAAGCTTTTTGAACGGGAGTCAGTTGGAGCCAGCATCTAGTCGCCATCAGCGGTGCTTTAAGGTACCGCTGATGGCGGTACCTTAAAGGTAAGGTTCTATATTGGTTCCACATTGGCCTCAAGTTGTTGCCATTTGGTGTGCAGGGACCAAATAGTTTTCAGCTTTTCAGCTTTCTCTCCATATTCCCACAGCTCTCTCAACATAATCATTCAGGAAACACCATCATGTCATTGGCCATCTCCAAACCACAAGCAACAGATAGGATTAGCAGACTCCCAAGACTACACCATTATCTGTTAATTGTTTGTATAATTATGGCACAACATCTTTTGTGTCTGTTAACATTTGTTGTGAACAGCTGACCATAAAGAAGTTTTTTCACCTTTTCACATCCCATAGTGTGTCTTTTGGTGTGTGTATATGTATTGCCTATTTGCAGGCCTGTCCTGCCGCACACACACAGGACTGCATACACAACACACCTCGTCTCTGAACAAATCAACATCTATGAAAGCACATGAGCACTGAGAAAATCATGGATGTGAGCATAAAAACAATTACTAAATACACTATAATGTAGTTTTAACTATATATGAGGACATGTTTTATGTGTTTATTCTAAATAACAGTCACAGTATTGCGGAATAGTTAATAATTGCTACCCTACTAACTGGGGTGTTTCTTTGTGGAGTTTACATGTTTGTTGTTTGTTTGTGTTTGTGTGCTTTTTACTCCCACTGCAGGTTAGGTCTGGGTGTTCCCATGCATGCTCCTCAATCACCCCGAACAGTATATGTGGTTTACAAAATGCAAGCATGGATGTATATATATATATATCTTTTTACATATTCACTTATACATAAAATCTATAGCAGAAAGTTTTAAGTAGACGCACATCTATAAACAACTGTAATCCTACCTATGATTGATTTGTACATCTGTACAGTATGAGCACTTAATAAATACTAAAAATTACTAAAAGTTTAAATATGTAAAATTGTTTTGAGAAATTATATGGATTTATTTTATTAGTTATTTATATTTATTTACAACAAATAAAATAAGTAATCTAATTCTAACTTTGCTTAAATACAGTATTTAAATAAACAATTCTGTTTGAAATTCAATAGCTTGATGTTAATAGTGTATATAAAGTCCATCTCACTTGAATAAGAAATTAACAGCTTGTTTTTTAATTAAAATACAGGAGGAGCCACTTCACAGTGTGTTACAAAGTTGTTTTGTTTGTTTTTTTTGTTTGTTTTTTTGCTTTTTATACATTATACAAATCTTGAAGTTACTACTTCCTTAGTCGTTATGGTTCCAGTATTTACCATTTGGTTAAGGTTATGGGACAGTCGTAGTAATCATTTTTAAAAATCCCTCTCGACTCTGGATTATAAATGGGAAACCAACAGTGGTCTCCTGAAGGGTCTCTCTGCAGTCTTGCAGATCTACACGACACACCCACTTTACTACATGACACACACCCCCTCATGTTGTCACCATAATGGCTACATGACACACCTCCCTGACCCCTAACTCTAACCATCCCCCTCCTCATGCCTAAACCTCAACAAGTGGGCATGTCATGTAGCGATGTCTGGTGTTTTGTTGAACTGCCCATCCACCTCAACCTCCTCCATATGCAGACTTTGTCGCTATATATTGACGTTGTCTGATGTCCTCTTTTACTCCGGTCAATTACTGCAGCTTGATAGCATCTGTCACTTAAACATAAATATAAGGGTAACCCTTCTGTAGTACTCGGCTCCTAAACATTACTAGTTAGTAAGGATTACAAAAAATTTGGACTAGAATCAGAGTATACCAAATTTGAACAGGAGGCAGTGATGGCAATTTGCAACATTCAATGACCACATGAGACAAGGAGCTGTGAACTGTTACATTGTAATGTTTTTGAAAATAAAAAAAATAAATTAAATAACCTTAAGTTCAGTATACAGTGAAATTCCACAAAAATACCTCAGTTTTAATTTAGCAACAAACTATTTCTTTTGTCACTTGTCTTTGGTTTTGAACCACTGAGTTCTTTTCAACTATTTTTCTGTTTTGACTGGGTGCACCCTTATATAGGTAATCTCAATTCTCAATATTTGGATCCAACTTTAGGTAGGTAAATATTAGAAAAAAAGGGTATTGTTCTAATAAATATTATCACTTCACAATTCACTTCAACCTTACAATAGTTCATTGGCTGTGCCATCAGTGTGAAAATGTGTGTGAATGATTAGATTTCCTCTGACGGGCAGGTTGGGACCTTGCATGGTAGCCCCTGTACCCGTTCAGGGTATGAATGTGTGTGAATGGGTGAATGTGATTCGTAGTGTAAAAGCGCTTTGAGTGGTCGGAAGACTAGAAAGGCGCTATACAAGTACAGTCCATTTACCATTTACCATTCACTATTCACTGCTTCAGCAATAACAAAATCACTTTAACCAAGACACAAAAATAAATGGTAAATAAATTGTCAGTACACCATATCAACAATATGAATACTCAGTCCACTCATTTAAACAAATGATGGTTACCGTTACAGTGTCACCCAGTGTCTGACTAGCACATGCTGTGTAGCCTGCCTAAAGTGCTGTGGACCTGCGTTCTGATTGGCTAAGACCATGACCTGGGTTATACTTCCTTTTACATTCCCCTAATTTCTAAGTATGTACCTGGTGAATATATGGTAAATGATAGCATATTGGGCAATTACCACTGGCAATAAGTAGGTAAATACAGAGAAACAGCTGCCACAGTAAGAAAAACCTCCACTATTACCCATCAACTCAACTAAGTATATGGTTGTGACCATTTTAGGTTGGTAATAACTCAGATATAATTGCATATTTCCTGGAAAAGTAAGGAACCAATTCTTAGAAACATCCCCTCTATTACCTATTAATACAGGTTACAATTGTAGTTATCCAAGGTTTATGTTGGTAACAGCCCAAGTTTAATTATGTACTATCTAGAAATTAACATAGTACTTTCCATTAAATTACTTTTTCTTACAAAGTCATTATTCATGGTTACACTCATTTATAAAGGGTTTATTAGATTGACCTTATACTTACCTGGTAACAACCTCCACAGGAACAGTTTTCCTCAAGTGTCATGGCACATCTTAAATACTGGATACGTTTAACGTTTTTACAATTTACTCCATAAGTAAGCTGAACCTTCCACTGGGTGTGTCTGTGTTGCGTTCTGGCTACGACATGGCAGTCGAAGCTGATCATGGCCAGTCCCACCAGAGGCGCTGATTGACAGTGTGATTCAGAAGCATTCCAGAAGTGGCTCTCTGCTCTGCACTGCTTAACATGTGCCTAGTCTATTTTTGATGGAAGTTGCATCAAGCTGCACAGAGCTGATCAAGCCGGGCAGCGAGTCAGACACAGGAACGGCATAGAGTAGCTGATCAATTTTCAAAATGAAACATCCTATGCAGACTCCCGATTGTATATCACATCACTACATCAACATTACATTATAACCTGTGGCACCAGGCCACTGCTGCCATGACTGCCCCGGTCTCTGGCCGCCTCTTCAGGTAGATGGGTGGCTCTCTTCTCTCTGATGCTGCAGGAGCAAAATGCTTCACTTCTGAAATGCTCCCAGTGGGTTATGAAGCAGTGCGGAGGACGGAACAAAATCCCATCGCAGCCGGAACACAACGCAGACATAGCCGGTGGAATCAAGACATTAAAATGAACAGAGTAAGTAAACTGAAACTGTACTGTAAAACAAAGCAATGTTTAATCCCATAGTATTACAAAGTCCTTACCACATCCTTTCATCAAAATGGCTGGGTTCCTTTCACATACAATACAGACAAACCTGTTCTATATGTTTCATAGTGTTACTAACTAAAACATGACATATTATTGAATAAGTACGCTGAACCTGTAAAAGAAAGTAACGCATAATGACAAGGTAATTACGTTGACATTCCTTTTATTTTCAGTGGAAATGCATTTTAATAGCATTTCTAGTGTGAAATATGCATTTTATTTTTATAATCTTCATTCAGTGAATGTATATTATGTTTAGTTTGTTATTACGAAGATTTTTTCAGGCTTTCTATCATCGGAGGTTGCTATGGACACTGCTATCACTGAAACTGCGTAGTTGCATGTTTGAATCATTGCCTTTGTGTTGTGTAGTTATCTGAACTGTTATGTGTGTTATTTTATGAAACTGATGATATTGTTTGATGATATTCTTTCAATAAAAAACAGATTTTAGTGTGCTGCAGGGATGAATGGAATTTGAAATCAAGAATTTGAAAGCTTTGCGATTGGCTGATTGGAGGACCTGCTGCCTGGAATTATTTTCCACACTGTCATGTGTTAAGGTTTTCTTTTAATGATAATTTATAGCATTCTTCAACGCAAAAACAGGAAAGTGTCCTTGATAACTAAACAATGCGATAAGTTAATATTAAGGCCATCAGTTTTAATTATTTCTTCTTCGATTCTGAGAAATAAAGGTTTTTTGTCAGTTTTTGTAGTAGAACACTATAGAAGGGTTTTTTCTATCTACATTGCCCATTAGCCTCATAAACCGTTACTATGGAGACAGAGACAGTCCAATTTGCGTTACACTACAAAACTTTATTAGGGTCCAAGCAGTAAAGCTCACTGCTCGACCTTGTTCTGACTATTAAATTGAACATTTAATAGTTTTTCCACAAAATCCTTTTTTATCAGACCATTACTTAATAACTTTTGAATTCCTATAACTACACACTATTCGACAAAAATATCTTCACTAGATGTCTACCTGATAGTGCTGTGGCTAAATTTAAGGAAGCAGTTCCATCAGCACTGAATTCAATGCCATGTCTCAATACAACAGAGGGATCTTATGTTGTGTTCACACCAAATGCAAGGTGAATTTTTCACGCTATGAGATTACATATAAAGTCAATGTAAAGACGCGAATAGACGCAAATTCATGTGCATTCACTGCGGCTGACGTGAATGACGTGAATGGTACGAGTTAAAAATATTCAACTTCAGCAACTGCCAACAGACAGCTGCTGAAAGCCGGCCAGCTCTGGAGGAGAGAGCCAGAGCACATTGGTGCTGCTGTTGCTGATTTCTGGAGGAATAAATACACACCGGATCACCACACAAGTCACACTGGATTCTGCTGTAATCCGGAGCCGTTTACCAATGGGAAGAGTTTATTTTTTTTAACTTTTGAACTGATTTATCTTCACTTTCACATCTCAACCTAACCAGAGCTAACACCAGAGTCACACCCCCCCCTTGGCTGCTGTCATCAATAACAACCAACAACCTAAATGCTGGTGACTTTACATAGTTTTAAATGTAAACTTGTAGATATCTATGTGTTTAAATGTGTCATTGCCATATTTATGCCTTTAGATGACGTTATTTTGTGTTGATGTAGCAGCTACAATGTTTGCAAAGCATAACTCCATTCAGAAAATAAGCATTTTACAAGTTGTTTGCTTATTGTCTTGTTGACAGACCTAAAAAAGGATGAAATCAGACTTTTTACAAATCAGCATCATGTTGTACTTATTTTGGCATCCTTTTGATTCATTTATTGCAATTAAATCATAGCAAAATCTAAGTTTATTTTGGGTTCATACTGCTTTAAGGTCTGTAGTTGTCATCTGGGAAGTGTAGTAAATAAAGGGCTTTTTGGGGGGAGTTTTGTGTGACAGGTTAATGCAGTGTCAGTATGACTGTTGTTAACAGGAGGACTGAGCTGACAGGCAGGCTGAGCTTCAGTAACATCACTGGCTGGCTCCCATTGTCCAGGTGGGGACTAGTTGGTGCCTGCCATTGTTAATGATATAAATGATCCTGTGGCCAAAGTTGCGCAAATTATGCGAATAAAAACAAACATTCCTGCATTCAAACTCGCGTGAGTAACACAAGGTGAAAGTTCGCTTCGTGTTTGGTGTGAACACAACATTATGCTAACTTTAGTCCCTCCCAAATTGATCATCTTGTTGACAGTGCCACAGGGTCACTGCGAATGAATGTTAAATGGACTGCACTTATATAGTGCCTTTCTAGGCTTTCAACCACTCAAAGCACTTTACAGTGCATGCCAACATTCACCCATTCACACACACATTCATACACTGATGGCAGGGAGCTACCATGCAAGGTGCTAATGCCAGAGCTGCCTATTACTCATCATTTATAGAGAGGAATAAACACAGCCCTAGGTTCCTTTTCAGCACTTTGGCCAGGCTGATAAAGAGTCATAACTCTATTGATCCATGTATTCCTATAGCTCTCAGTAGTAATGACTTCATGACTTCTTTAATGATAAAATTCTAGCTATTAGAGACAAAATTCATCACCTCCTGTCCTCAACAGGCATGAATTTATCCTCAAGCACAGGAACCTTAGAAACAGCAGTAAAACCTGATATATATTTAGACTGTTTTTCTCCGGTCGACCTTCCTGAACTAACTTTGATTTCTTCATCTAAACCATAAACCAGTCTCTTAGACCCCATCCCAACTAGGCTGCTTAAGGAAGTCTCACGCTTAGTTAGCACTTCTTTACTAGAAATGATAAATCCGTCTTTAGTAACAGGCCATGTGCCACAGTCCTTCAAAGTGGCTGTAATTAAACCTCTTCTTAAAAAGCCTACTCTACTCTCGATTCAGGCGTTTTAGCCAACAATAGACCTATATCTTACCTTCCCTTTCTCTCTAAGGTCCTTGAGAAAGCAGTCACCAATCGGTTGTGTAACTTTCTACATAACAATAGTCTGTTTGAGGATTTTCAGTCAGGATTTACAGTGCATCATAGCACAGAGACAGCACTGGTGAAAGTAACAAATGATCTCCTAATTGCATCTGAAAAAGGACTTCTCTCTGTACTTGTTTTGTTAGACCTTAGTGCTGCATTTGACACCACTGACCATCACATCCTATTACGGAGACTGGAACATTTAATTGGCATTAAAGGAACTGCATTAAGCTGGTTTAAGTCCTATTTATCAGATCGATTTCAGTTTGAACACATTAATGATGAATTCTCCAGGAAGGCAAAAGTTAGACATGGAATTCCACCAGGTTCCATGCATTGACCAATACTATTCACCTTATATATGCTTCCTTAGGTAATATTATTAGGAAACACTCAAAAAAAATTTCATTGTTCTGCAGATGATACCCAATTATATTTCTCAATGAAGCCAAATGAATCCAATTAATTAACTAAACTCCAAGCATGCCAAGCAAGCAAGAACATAAAGACCTGGATGACCTACTATTTTCTGCTACTAAACTAAGACAAAACTGAAGTTATTGTGCTAGGTCCTAAACACCTTAGAAAACATTACTGAATGATATAGCTACTCTAGATGGCATTGCCTTGGCTTCCAGCACCACTGTAAGGAATCTGGTAGTTATCTTTGATCAAGATATGTCCTTCAACTCCCATATAAAAGAAATTTCATGGACTGCCTTTTTTCACCTACATAATATTGCAAAAATCAGGCACATCCTGTCTCAAAAAGATGCAGAAAAACTAGTCCACACATTTGTTATGTCTAGACTGGATTATTGAAATTCCTTATTATCAGGCTGCCCCAACAATTCTCTAAAGACTCTCCAGCTGGTCCAGAATGCAGCTGCACGTGTATTGACAAAAAATAGAAAAAGAGATCATATTTCTCCCATTTTTGCTTCTCTGCACTGGCTCCCCGTGAAATCTAGACTAGAATTTAAAGTCCTTCTCCTCACCTACAAAGCCATTAATGGTCAGGCACCATCATATCTTTTACGAGCTCATAGCACTCTATTACCCCACTGGAACACGTGTGGTTCCTTGAGTCTTCAAAAGTAGAATGGGAGGCAGAGCCTTCAGCTGTCAGGCTCCTCTCCTGTTGAACCATCTTCCAGTTTCGGTCCAGGAGGCAGACACCCTCTCTACATTTAAGAGTAGGCTTAAAACTTTCCTCCTGCTATAGGCCTAGACTGCCGGGTGACTTCCAATGATACACCTCCATGAGTTTCTCTCTCCTCTCCCCCCTCTCCATGTATAAGCATTCATATACCGTTAGTGCATGGCTTCTCTCCAGGACTTTTTGTATTTTCTCATGTTGCAGGTTTCTATGGATCATTGTCGCAGACCACCTGGTTCTGGATCGTGGGCTTCCGTGGATTGCGATTGTGGACTGCCTGCTGATGCCCACGCCTGCAATTACTATTATTACTCATATTTCTATTGTTATTATTGTTATTATTGTTATTGGTGTGCTTCTCTGTGTCTCTCTCTCCTCTCTCCCCTCCTTCTTTCTCTCTCAGACCAAACGGTCAAGGCAGATGGCCACCCACCTAGAGCCTGGTGTTGCTTGAGGTTTCTTCCCATTAAAGGGGAGTTCATGCCGCTGTCGCCAAGTTCTTGCCCAAGTTCTTGCTGTAAATTAAGGAGTACAGTCTAAAACTGCTCTATGTGAAAAGTGTCCTGGGATAACTTCTGTTGTGATTTGGCACTGTATAAATAAATTGACTTAAATTGTCATGTTATACTTCGTAATGTTGTGGAATATATATGATAGAAGTTCCAATAACTGCATGGACAATGGAATATTCTGTTACAAAGGATGTGGTAAAAGCCTGTTAATACCATGGAAACAAACAAGACTTCCTTTTAAAGTACAGTTTCAGCTTACTCACTGAGTAAATTGTAAAAACATCTGCAAGAATGTACCTAGTATTTAAGATGTACCATGACACTTAAGGAAAACTGTTCTTGCGGAGGTTGTTACAAGGTAAGTATAAAGTCAATCTAATAAACCCTTTATTAACGTACATAATTAAACTTGGGCTGTTACCAATATAAACCTTGGATAGCTACAATCACTGAATTGATGGGTAATGGAGGGGGTGTTTCTAAGAATTGGTTGCCTATTTTCCTAGGAAGTACACAATTATATCTGCGTTATTACCAACCTAAAATGGTCACAACTACACTGTACTTATTTGAGCTGATGGGTAATAGTGGAGGTTTTTCTTACTATTTCAGCTGTAGTTTCTCTGTATTTACCGCCTTATTACCAGTGGTAATTACCCAATAATATACTATAAGTTACTTAGTGGGTAAATAATTAGTAATTAGGGGTTTGTAAAAGGAAGGGTTACCAATATAGGTTGTTTCGAACTACTGGTCTATTGTGTGGTTTTTCTTGGGAGGACAGTCACATGTCAAAACCATAAAAAAGTGGACGTAGTCATGACGTCACCCATTGGTTTGTGAATTGCCATTTTGAAGCCTTGAGTGTCCCCATCTTGGATTTGGCCATCGCCATGTTTTATTTTTGGAGTCAGAAGTGACCATATTTGGACGAGAGCATGGAGCTGACCGTAGTGCTAGCTACTAGCTTGGTTAGCACGGTGCATTTACAATCTATGGTTAACAGTGATAATGCTAATGCTACTGCTAATTATCGCTAGAGAAAAACAGGACTAAAACCATTAAAACAAAATGTACTCACTGGAAAAACTGAACATCCGACTCATTGGTGGGTCTTTTATTACAGCCAAATGCTGAACAATACTTTTTTTAGGTGACCACTATGTTACAATTAACTTTCATGAACTGAAAACACACTTTGAAATAGCGGCAGCTAAGCCTATACTTGGTGAATCTGGGGTTTACACCATGGTTATGTTATGTAATCAGTATTGTTGCTGTGGTGGCGACTTGTCAATCCATGCCCTAAAGCATACACTGCTTTATTGTCTATGTCACTCTAAATGGGACCATAATTTACAAACTGAACATCATGCTGTATTGAAGAAGACTTGAAACTAGCAATTGAGACCATAAACTCATTAGGAAAGTGTTTACTGAGGTAATAAATCAAGTGAGAAGTAGGGTCATTTTCTAATAGACTTCCATACAATCAGACTTCTTTTTGCAGCCAGTGGAGTCACCCCCTGATGGCCATTAGAAAGAATGCAGGTTTAAGGCACTTCTGCATTGGCTTCACTTGTCAGACTGGAAGCTACCCGCTTGGTCAAAACATGTCAAAATATTCTTATATGTGCTAAAAATTGCATTATAGTGTATTACAAAGATTTTATTAAATGTTTATGTAATATTAGTACTAAATATACGTGATAAAAGTAATTCTGCTTTATGTGTGACTTTGTGATCACACTTAAAACCCTGATTAGCTCTGTCTCTCTTCAGTCTTGGTTTGATGACTGTCCGTCCATCTGTCTGTCTATGTGTCTGTCTGTCTTTCTGTCTGTTATACATCCACGGGCCTCATTTTGAAAATTTTTTGTTGTACAATGACATTCCTTCTGAAATCGTGACTTAAGCGAAGTCCTTAACCAAACAATTGTATATTAATTGCTTTCACATGGATAATATTCAATTAAAATCACAACAATAATAATGTTTAGTATGCAGTATGCACACAATAACCAAACCTTTTCTGGTTATGTCAGGAAACTGCTTGCTTGAAAGTCCTTTTGACCCTTAGGTGACCTTACAGAGCACATAGTCTATAAACAACAAATTACAAACAATTTAACTAGCTGCCATCACTTTGTTGGTTGAGGACCTTCAGTTGTGAGGTTACACTTTTATAAAAATCTGGAACACAATATGTGCAATTATTATACATTATTACAAATGTTTGTCTTACATCTTGTTTCATAAGAAATATACTATATTTATCAGTAATCCTGCAACACATGAGGATCCACATGCATCATATTATATAAAATATACATATACATACATGATTTGTATCTTTGTGTAACTGATCATTATGTGCAAATAACAAAAACAAGCAGTATGACTGAAAGATTCTTTACTTTTATAATTTATTATTATGAACTTTTATCATCTTTTATCTTTGCCAATACCATGGCCACTTGTCAACAAAAGGCCTTAGGCTATGTTATCAATTATGAAACCTCAGTATCAGCGCATAAGGTATTATGATCACTTTAATTAATGCTAAGGAAATAAAACAGGCTGCAAAGATGCCTACGCATATAAGCATATCCAGTAGACTTCTGTCACAATGCATAGGCTACTATTTACACAACTGTGGAGATTTTTTGTATCTTTATGACTGTTACTGTCAGCATGACATAGCCCATTCAGTCAGAATCAGAATTTTATTAGCCAATGAGAGCACACAAAGAATGTGTCTTGATGTTTGCTCCCACAAACACAACACAGAAGAATACAAATAAGGTAGTAATAATAGTAATTAAATAATTAATCAATTTAAATTAAATGTAAAATTTATTTACAGAATGGAATAGTAATAGTTGTGCAATGGGTTATAAAACTTGAGATGAAATACCCTCCTAGTTTTACCGCCTTGCAAATAAATCCTTTTCCAACCCCACTCGCTGCCTCCTGCCTCGGTGTCCTGCTCATGGGTTCATTAGCCTAGCCTTAACAGTACGATCTGGCCACACCATGAACCCAGCAGACGCCGAGGTTTCCACCGAGCCATTCTCCAACAGGGCACGTAACTAGAGCAACACGATGAAGTCCTTAAGGGGATTATGGACAGTCTTAAGGACCTTTCTGTGAACCTTGGCAGCATCAGAGGACAGTTACCACCTGTAGCTCCCAATCTGGACCCCACTCATGACCAGCCCCCTAGCCCTTCCCCTTCTCTCCGAGAGCCCTTTGTCCCCACCCCGGAGCGATATGACGGCAACCTTGGCTCCTGCAGGGCTTTTCTAGTTCAGTGTTCCCTGGTTTTTGAGCAGCAGGCCCACACTTATGCCTCCGATCGGTCCCGTATTGCTTACCTGCTCGGCTCTCTCAAGGGAGTCGCTCTTGCTCGGGGCTCTGCAGTGTGGGAGAGGCAATCATCCATCTGCTTCTCCTACGAGGACTTCACCACGGAGATGAGGAAGGTGTTTGATCATCCTGTGTGGGGCAAGGACGCAGCCAAGCGCCTCCTCTCCCTCTGCCAGTTCTGCCATCGCGTTCCGGACTCTTGCTGCGGAGAGCAGGTGGAATGACGAGGCACTTCAGGGTGTATTCCAGGATTTCCTTAGTGACAGCGTGAAGGATGAGTTAGCCTCCCGTGACGACCCTCCCGACCTTGACCAGCTCATAGCCCTTGCCATCCGGGTGGATAACCACCTTCGGAAGCGCTGCAGGGAGAAGTCCGCCAGAACTCAACATCCTTCCCCTCCCACGGCCCAGCTGCATGGGCCGGGCACGGCCCATGCAGCTGGGCCGTGCCCGGTTGAGTGCAGAGGAGAGGGCTCGCTGTATTAACTCCCAGTCCTGCCTGTATTGTGGCCAAGCTGGTCACTTCATCTCCACCTGTCCAACGCGCCCAGTAAAAGAGTCAGCTCATCAGTAGTGGGAGAAATACTGATGAGCCAAGTAGCCAGATCATCTCCCTCTCGGCCACTACTTAACGCCACCATCTGCTGGTGCGCGCAGTCATTACATCTCCCCACTCTCATTGATTCAGGAGCCAATGAGAGTTTCATTGACCGCAACATGGCCATGCAACTGGGGATCGAGACGGAGCCCCTCGATTCGGCTCTGGAGGCCAGAGCCCTTAATGGTCAGCTATTGGCCCTGGTAGACCACAAAACAATTCCTGTAACCCACTGGTTGTCTGGAAACCATCAAGAGGTCATCAGTTTTCACATCATTGACTGTCCTTGCACTCCTCTGCTGCTCGGCTATCCCTGGCTCACTTTCTGTCATTCTAACTGCTTGCAATCTGCCCTAGCCCCTGCCATCATTGCCCTCCTGATCTTTCCTCTGCCGCTTCATTTCCGTCTATCTGGATGACATCCTGATTTTCTCCCAGTCCCCTGAGGAGCATGAGAATCATGTACGGCAAGTACTCCAACGCTTACTCGAAAACAAACTCTATGTCAAACCAGAGAAGTGTGTGTTCCATGTCCCCACAGTGTCGTTCCTAGGCTATGTGATCACACAAGGAGAGGTGCAGATGGACCCCGCCAAAGTTACCACTGTGTCAGAGTGGTCAGCACCCACTAACCGCAAGCAACTGCAACGGTTCCTGGGGTTCGCTAATTTTTATCGGAGATTCATCCGGAATTATAGCTGCATCGCCGCCCCACTCACTGCTCTCACCTCCATCTCCACTCCCTTCCAGTGGATGCCTGAGGCTGAAGCAGCCTTCAAGGAGCTCAAGCGCCGCTTCCTCTCTGCTCCAGTCCTTGTCCAACCTGACCCTGCCCTTCAGTTCGTGGTGGAGGTGGATGCCTTTGACACTGGGGTGGGCACTGTCCTGTCACAATGTTCCTCTGCCGATAATAAACTCAATCCCTGTGCCTTTTTCTCCCGTAGACTCTCTCTTGCTGAGAGGAACTATGACATCGGCAATAGGGAGCTTCTCGTGGTTAAGTTGGCCTTGGAGGAGTGGCGTCATTGGTTTGAGGGCTCCGACCAACCCTCCGTCGTTTGGACCGACCATAAGAACCTCTCCTACATCCAGTCAGCTAAGCGGTTAAATGCAGGGCTCGGGCCCAGGCTGACCACCACCGCACCCCGGCACCCGTCTATTCACCCGGCCAGAAGGTATGGCTCCTCTCTAAGGACCTCCCTCTTCGGGTGGAGTCCAAGAAATTGTTTCTCCGTTATGTTGGTCCCTTTGAGATTGACTCTGTTATCAATCCCTGTGCTGTCCGTCTGAAACTCCCTCCTTCTCTTCGGATCCATTCCACTTTCCATGTGTCCCAGCTCAAACCTGTCTCCTTCAGTCCCCTTTCGCCCCCAGTGCCGGCTCCTCCCCCTCCCCAGCTTATCGACGACCACCCGGCGTACATTGTGCGGCGGCTATTGGATGTGCGCCGCCGGGTATTGGATGTGCGCCGCCGGGGCTGTGGCCTGCAGTACTTGGTGGACTGGGAGGGCCTGATATTGGACCCTTCCCTCATCCGGGACTTTCATCGGCAACACCCTGGCCGTCCCGCCCGCGCGCCAGGCGGCGCCCGTGGGGGGGGGGTTACTGTCATGCCCTCCACTTCTGCCTCCTCCTAGTGGGTGTGTGTGCATGTGTGTGTGTCTCTCTCTCTCTCTCGTGTCTGGGTTCTAATTGCAGTAGTGGAGACAGGTGTGCGGGAGTCGGGCGAACAGCTGCCATTCATCAGGAGGTCTGCTTAAATATTGGGTGCAACCTCCTACTCGCCGCCAGATCGTAGACTCTGTTCATACAGTCAGTCACGCTTCCAGCCTACTTGTTACTGTTCTGTCAGTATCCAACAATTGCCTAACCTTTGTTTCTCTGTGCCTGCAGAAGACCTCAGCCTGACCCCGGCCCTGTCTCCAGTCCTCCTGCCTCGCCGGCTCAGCCCATCCCTCTACATGGCTCCCCACTCCATCCCCTATACCCAGCCTCACGCCCAGCCCAAGCCCCCAGGTTCCCCAGCTACCAGTCCAGACCTTGGCCCCAGCCTCCCAGTTTTACCGCCTTGCAAATAAATCCTTTATCAACCCCACTCGCTGCCTCCTGCCTCGGTGACCTGCTCATGGGTTCATTAGCCTAGCCTTAACAAAAAATCTTAATCAGATTGGAATAAATTCTGTAATTACAATTTTGTAACAAGTAACACAAAGCGGACTGTCTTTGTCTCCATAGCAATGGTGGTTGAGGATCATGGGTAATGTAGCCTTCTGTGGTCGGGTTAACATTATGTCAGTAGACTGCCTCAGCAGTTGCTCTGAGCATCTAATATTGCTGCAAATGGGTTTACA
The DNA here is from genome assembly GCF_910596095.1 of Thunnus maccoyii. Taxonomy (NCBI): domain Eukaryota; kingdom Metazoa; phylum Chordata; class Actinopteri; order Scombriformes; family Scombridae; genus Thunnus; species Thunnus maccoyii. The sequence continues at coordinate 30,063,710 of NC_056549.1, read as the reverse complement.
TTGGAGTTAGTTGAAAGCCCAGTGTGTATCCAAAGGGTACCCTGTGCATCTGTAAGAGATGCAGAGGGGCATGACAAAGCATCTGTATTTGATGACCTGGGAATGACAACGGGTTGAAATGGAATAGATACTGCATAAATTAATCAAACAAAGTAAACCCTAAACTGGCTAAAGGGCAGTATCAGTAAAACAGCCAACACAACAAACATCTTACATTTCCATATAATGCTGCTTTTCCCTTTCGGAGGTAACAGTCTTTAAGTTATTCCACACTCATAACTAATGAAATGCCACTAAGAGATTCGGAAGGAGCAGACTCCCACTATCTTCCCCTCATTCAGTTCTTTGATAAATGAGAAAGATTGCCAACATAGATATTTGAATGATGAGTTCATCAAATATTATAAAACCTTTTATCAGATACTGTACTTCAACCTTCATATAGATGTTGAAAATGGAACCATACCCTAAACACTAGCCAGCTTCTTGTTTATCCCTGTGGTGAAAATGCTTTGAGGCTGACAGAGGAAGGCGATACCTCGCTCCAAACCTCAGCCTGTGATTACGGTTTTTGATGATTATAGTTTACAATGGGGTTACTGCAGGGCTTCATCTCAGCCACCTCACCACACTAGGACTGCAGGGGCGTTGTCCACAGAGCAGCCAGGATCTGTCCTACACTGGAGTCCAGGCTCCTTCATCACCTTTGGTACTGGTGAACAGTAGCATGTGGTATGAGGTTAAAATGACGTTCAGTGTAGAACATAGTTAATATACACTTCACCAGACAAAATCATGAACTCTAAAAGAAGATGGGAAATTGCTGTCTGTTTATAATATTAGTCATTCAAACTCTGCATTCTAAAACTCAGTTGATAAACCAAGTTTGGGGCTTGCCTCAACGTTTACTGGCCTACAGTACTTTAATAAAAGGGCAGTTTTGAAACAAATTAGGACAAGGACGGAAAAAAAGAAACTATTCATGCTTGTTTAGCCTTTTTATACCATAGAAAAAAAGACATGAGACCACATCAGACAAGAAAACAATGCCTACAGCTTGTAATTATGTTTGAAATGTGGTAACTAGAATATTGAGATTTCCAATTATTTTCAAAGAAGACAAGAAAGGAAACAACCTTCAGGAGATATACGTCTTTGCTTCACATGGTTCCACTTTACAGGCTTGAAGAGAAACAAACAAATTGCACCTCATTTGGTTGGGCTGGGTATTTTTAACTGCTTTTGGCTGGCAAAGCCACAGCACAATCAATTGCATGCTCGAGAACAGCACTGACTCGGCAGAAAAAGCCATGCCATGTGTACAGCCTCTTACACACACACACACACACACACACACACACACACACACACACACTGTATACAGTATCCAGTGGTTTTACATGAGAAAGTTGCAGCTCTTTCTCTTTGTGGCCTGGCTTGACTCTCCCTAACAAGACTGAGTCAGCAAGTTGCTAGTTGCTCCAGCAGTAAACTGACTGACTGGACTGGATGGATGCTGTGCCTGGTGAGTAATACTGACCACTACAATGCTTACTCATGCTCGTTCAACTTAAAGGATATGGCTGGCGATTTCTTTTCTTTTTCTTTTTTTTTACATAGTTTGTATTGTAAACAATGATATTTTTCCATGGCTTTTCAATGCTAACATATGATATTAGCTTTAGAAAATGAAGTGCTGTGTACCTGGTTGTGGGTTGTAGTCCAAACCACACAATTATATACACGACAGAAATTCCACTTTTTCCCTTCGAATACTTTTTTGCTTCTATGAATACATCAAATCCCACCATTTCTTCCTGTACGTCCGATGTCTATTTATACTCAGGGGATCAACTCTGATCCTGACATTGTACATTTCTCAAAGAACTTAAATACAAAGTGAAGAGGTTGTGTTATGGAGCACAACAAGTTAGTGAAGCTCTGTAAATGGAACAGCACTCTTGTGCATGCTCAGTGGCATCTACCTTACACAGAACTACTCTCTAGAGTTTGAAATGTGATCGCTCTTATAAGTCTTTGGATCTGTTTCTAAACAACCTAACATAACCAATCTCTTCATAATGAAGGAACATGTCACCGAGTGCAGTAGTGTGACTCATTGACATGTTTTTAATAGTTTTTGGACAATAACAGAGGTCTATGGCACAGAGGAATATGACATATCGGACTTTGATACATACACAATACTTGTAATTAGGATTATTTCATTGTTGGTTTGGATACAAACATGAGATTTGTTGACTAGAAAAATATAGAAAATCGCCAGTCATATCCTTAAATGTACAGATGATAGACCCATCTGCATAAAAACAGAGAGTGAAGTCCACACAGTCAAAAGCACAAACAAGCACTCTTGTTTGTGCTTTTGACTTCAACAGAAAATCCTGATACCTTTCTCCTGTGTCCTGTGTGCAGAAGCAGCTGAAACACTGATCGGTGCTGTGAAACATCTGAAGTCCTCCCACCTCTTGATTCCCCTTCTGAGAATGTGTGGGCTTTCAGAGAAGTGCTTTCTCAGCCATTCTGTATGTGTGTGTGTGTGTGTGCGTGTGTGTGTATCGATGTGTGTGTGTCTCTGTGTTTGTTTGTTAAAATAATGTATCTTTGAAAGTACAGAATAGACTAGCATTTGTTCTCCCTGGTCCTCTTAAGCACAGCCAAGATACTCTTGGCTAATCTCTGTGTGTTTGTGTGTATTTGCATTGTCTTTATGTTACCATATGTTCCTCTTATAAAGAGTACATTAGTGATTTAGTATTGCATTTCCATAAGTTGGGGGGACTTGCTACAGACAGACAGAAATAAAATGATCAAATACCAAGCAGCATGGACTAAATGTCAGGAATCCCTATAGTGGTTAAAGCTCCAAAACCACTGGCCTACACTGCCCATGATACAATTCGATAGTGCGTTTTGATAAGACCCTCCACTTCAGTGTTTTCTCCATCTGAAACAAATTAACAATAAAAAAAAACTTGTAATGTGACATACTGTGTGCACAATTTAAAAACAACAATGAACTATAATGTAATGGGGCATTCCACAATTTACCATGTCAAAGTCAGTTTTCTAGACATAGTTAGTACAACTCAGCCTGTGAAAACATTTGTATAATACAGATTTGGCTCTGGAGGAGCTTGGTTAAGTCTGAGAAAATAACCCTGACAGACTACTCACCACATGTACTACATTTTTTCATCACATCTATAACATTACTGATTCATTTTTGTTAATCTTTCAGTACTGACTTCTTTTCTTTTGCAATTTCAGACCCTCAAGATAACCACCTGTGCAGTATACACATTGGAAATTATATATTTTTTATGTACTATACATACTGTGTATTCAGTGTACAGTCAATTCTGTTTAATGTACATGGACAGTTCTGTACCTTACTGTTTTTTTAGCTTTTAGCTATATCCATTTGACTTGCTGTAATGTACAGTATATTACAGTATATTATCATTGTGCAGTGTAATAATAATAAAAATAATAATAATACATCAAACTTACATAATGCTTTTCAGGATACTCAAAGACACTTTACAAAGGAAGCAACAAAACAAAAAGAAATAATGTCCATGAGTAAAGTGAACATATTAGAAGGTGTATATTCACAACACATTACAGCTAGTGTTACAGTCCTATCTTCTGTTTTCTTTATTCTATTTTATATTTTATTTAGTATATTGTAGTTATTGGATACAGTTTGGCGCTCTTAGTTGCTTTTGTTTCTCACCTACCTCATTTGTATTTGGGTAAGACTTTAAGTCCACCTATTTAGCATTTATAATCATATAATATAATATATTAATTAATGGTTTCCAGCAGGTAGATATAAGTGTTTGATAATGTATTTGGCAACAACTACAACTCCTCCTGTGGGTATCCATAACTGGAGGCTGCTGTATAAACAGTGAATGACAATACAGTAAAACACAGTGGTAGTAATATAAAATGTGTCTTTATCTGAGGTGTTATAAATGTTGATGAATATTGTGTGTAATGGTGTGTTATAAACCTTTTTTGAAATGTTTATATACTGTTTATACGTCTTAAATGGGGGCACTTAAGTAATGTGTTATTGTGGCTGCTGTAACACTGCAATTTCCCTTTGGGACTAAGGTAATAAACCACTGATGTGATAGTAGTGTCACACAAAAGCTGTGCTACAAACTTGGGTGTGGGCATTTACCCGGTAGGGAAGGTCTAAGGTGAGATGCTATTAAATTGTTTTATTAGAAATGTTTGTGTTTTTAGAGCTTGATTCACACTAGGGAAATTTTCAGTCAGGATATCTTGCCTCTGCTGCTTCAATTTTTGCCATTCTTTAAATTTGTCTCTAATAAGTTTCCCAACTTTATGGGGTTGCAATACTAAATCACCGGAGTACTCATTTGAAACTGTTCAGTATTGTTTACTTTTAATGGAAAGTGTAAATAGAAAAAGAGTACATATAAATGCTAACCCCATGTCTAGCAAGCGTAGTGTGAGCAGCATTTTTATCAAAGCAGTGCTCCGTCTGTGTGTCTACTAGGGATGTACAGAGAGCCCACTATTTGTAATTGTATCTGTATTTATTGAGGCTGCAAAATTATTTGTATTTGTATTTGAATAAAAGTGGAAAGAAGCTTAAAAATCCTGTTTTTGTTTTTGTTTTTGTTTTTATTACACTTTCAATTTTAGAAAATGAAAGTGTTACAATAAGTGTTCATGAATAAGCTACCTTATGAAGGAGGTCCCCACACCGAGTCTTGAACTGGAGTCTTCCAGATCACAGACGACTGCGCTGACTACTAAGCTAAAACTTCACTCATTGCCTCATTGCAGACAGACCTCTACCTATTTATACACCCGTAACACAGAGACTGCACACCATGTAATGTGTAGAGAAGAACTTCAAAGGTGAGTCTTGCTTTGAACTTTTCATTTATTGCCTATTTTTTACAACCTAACTTTGTGAAAAGGAGAAAGGGAACAGCAGGTTATGGAGAGTCTCTTGGGAGCACTTTGAGTGTGTCAGTAGCTCAGCTTTATCTCTGGGGAGCACCCCTAACTCTGGGAGTGATGTCCAAATAAGGAAATGTGCATCATGTAGAAGGTGGATGTGACTCCCTTGTTGAGACCTGATGATAGATGCAATAGTGGAGCAGAGGTAGAGAGACTAAGATAGTGATGTAACTGACCTGCGCGCTGGTATTTAAATTTCTTTTTTCTTCCCGAAAAACAAATAATTTTAAAAATATTTGTCTGAAACAAATATTCGTAAAAAAATCCACTATTTGTGCTTTGCCGAATAAAGTATTTGTATTCAGACACACCACTAGTGTCTACACAGGAGGAGTTCAGGTACAGTGTTGAGCATAGGTTGCCTGTGTTTTGGAAACGCTCAGAGTCCAATACACAATTGTAGTTATGCACGTAAAATTAAGGAAAATAGACTTGAAGCGAAATAAACACTTAAGATTGTGTTTACACCTGCGAGACACAGCTGAGACACCAGCCTGCATGGAGCTGGTGCAGACAGCTGCATAGATTTAAATGAGAGCATATATCTGCTGCGTGAGACATGATTAAAAAACATGTCTCTTTTACTTGCAGTCTAGACACGGGGTAACTCTTATGACCAAAATGAACAGAGGATCTCACCCTTGTGCTTTACCTGTTTTAGGTGGCCTGAAGCAGCTGCTTAGTTCAGATCTGCATCAGTCTGGCTCTGGTATTAGACTGTACTGTCAGAAGTCAGCCACAGATCTGTCCCTGTGCTGAGCCAAGCTAATCCTGTATTATCAGAAGGTTTTGGAGTTGCCATTCCAGAGGTGCAGTTTCTGTAGTAAATTTTACACTTTATGGTTCTTACACAATAAATGGCTCAGTCATGCATACAGTCTCCTCCTCCATCTCTCCCTCTCTCTGTCTCTCTTTTATACACAACACACACTCCCTCTCTCTCTCTCTCTCTCTCTCTCTCTTACTCTCTCATGAAGTATTTTTTAGTTGAACTTTGAGCTTTGCTGGAAGCCTGTCAGGGGTGGTGGAGGAGAGACACAGAGAGAGGAGGCAGAGAGAGATTTTCAAAGTGAGCTCTAGTTACTCCCCAGTGTTATAATAAATGATGTATTTACTGCTTAATAAAATCTGAGATCTTTCTGACAAAAAACTGATGTATTTTTGTAATAACTAAAAGAGCCCTGACAACAAAATCATCCAATTAAACAATTTGCATGGTCTCATTTTCATCCAAATTAAAAGTTACCTTTACAAGTCCACACTCTCAGTGCAGTTTCACTTGCTTCAGGATTTGCTAGAAATGAGTGTCAGCATCTCAAGACAAGAGAGGATGAGACAGATAGTGGCAGTCTGCCTGCACTTACAGGTACATTTCCTGCTTTTGTAATGGAAACAAATAGCACCCTAAAATCCCCTTATTTCTTGTTCTAAAGGTTGATCATCTGCCAAAGGTTGCTAGTTGGGAAAATGTAAGCTTAAATTGCTCTAAGCTGTTTGAACAGAAAATCAATCAGATTAAGTTCTGAGATATATGAATACAACAATATAAAAACATTCCTGCAAACAAACCTTTTCATAATTAGATAACTATTAAAGGATAACTACTAAATTGTTTTTGTTTTTTTACACCAAACATATAATCACATAGGTCTGTTTTGGCATATGATGTCAGGTGATTTTTCCAACAATACACATATTGTGTGTAAAAAGTGCTGTTCCTGCTCAAAATTAGCTTATTTGTGCATGCTTGGATTTGAAAATTCAGTTCAGCTGAATCCTCTGCCCCTCCCTAATCATGATAGGACTCTGAGGTCTATTCCGTGTATCAGCTAACGTGCTTTCAGTTTGCACCTCTCACACAGAGCTGCTGTGCTAGCAGGCCTGATAAGAGATGGCAGAGAGACGACAAACTGTGGTAATGCAAATAACCCAAAGATTTATTCCTTTTTTGTGGCAGTAAACACAACACATGGGCCACCAATAACTAACTGTGCTATATTCAGAGCTTAATAAGATATTCAGGGCTGATGACAGTAACGTTAACCATGATAAACAGCGGGGCTACGGTTACGTACTGACACTCCCCCACAGACACACACACCAGAGCGGAGAAAACAGAGCAAGTAGAGCGAGCGGGGTCGGAGGGAGGAGTATCATTTATAAAGTGATGGCTTCAACTTGATAAAAAGTGTACGAACATTTCTGTCCATGTGGCCTCACACACAAAGTCACCAGTGAAAGGAGTGTTAACAACTCCACCACGATTCCCTGTTGGTCTGATGGCAAGAAAGCAGCGGACAGTGCAGCAGGTAAGAGGCTAACAGTAGCAAGTAGCTATATTAGCTGTTATTTGCTGGCATGCATGACTAACATAACGCTGATACCATGGCCACTTGCAAACAATTAACAGGCAGTGTCAAATCACTTAGGGAGCAATATGCTCTGAGAAAAAAATGGTCTTCCTGCATTATTGTCATATTGGTTTGCCAGGAGATGCTGGCTAACAGTGAAGACCAGCTGATTGAGCTAACATAATCTGATTTAATCTGAGCATCATCATAACCTCCAAGTATTGAATGAGACCCGAGTACACAGCAACAGGGACATGTATCAAATGAAATCACATTTATTGGTTACTTCACTGTATACACAAGTGTATAGGCAAGTGAAAGTCTTGGGTGACAGACAAAGACATTACCCAATAGACCCTAGTCTAAAAATGTAATAGACCTGATTTAATGCAGGGTTAGAGTGTTGAAGCAATGCAGTGTATGAGGTTAACACAAGTGCCACTGTTTTTCTGTTGCACTGACTTGTCCTCCCTGCAGACACAGATGTTTCACCTGAACATCACAGTGAAGGACCACTTGGTGTCACAGCTTTGGATCAGCAGTCTGCTGCAGTGTTTCCAGAAGTGCTCACTGGATCACGCACAAGTGGACGTTAGATACACAGCTGATCCTGGAACCTGACAGCACATTCTTCTGAAGCACATTTTACCCAAGAAATAAAGATAAATGACTAGATTGACTAGATTCTGCTGAGCTAATACTGTACTCTGAGTATGAACAGCGTCATATGCTCTGATTATATCATACACTCTAATGAGAGGAGGGAAAATCATACTACTTACACATAACCATCATGCACAAACATAAGTAAAACACAAACACAAGATGTTGCTTATGTTGGCTTGTGTGAGACTGGGAGTTAATTTCTGGGAGGACAGTAATGAGTGCTCAGGCTGCAGGACATTTGGAACAAACATAACTGAGTCCTTTCTAATCCTTCATTGCTCAGGCTGCATTAACATGTCTTATGTAATGATACTGCAGGGTGCTGACTGTGAGACAATGGCTTTATTCTCACAGGACTGATATTACAAATAGACCTCTTGCCTTCAGAATGTACATTTGTATATACATTCACTGAGCGCTTTATTAGGAAAACCTGTGCAGTCTAATGCAATCCAATACAAAAGCCCTGCCATACATCTTACTTTCACAAAACTTATACATTTTCAATTCTTGGTGACATTGTCAGAAAGGTGATAATTCGATTTTATATTTATTTTTGAGGTTGTAGTGGGTGGTGGTGGTGTAGTTTAGTGCATTATACTGAAAAGTGCTCCTAATAATTTTCCACCCCATTAACATACATGAGGAGGCAAAATATGAGGAACACTTTTCAATATCATGCATATATATGAAGTGGCAACCTCAAGGGCTGACACAGTCCAAAATCTCCCTTAGGTGTTCAATGGGGTTGAGATCTGGTGACTGTGAAGGCCATAGCATATGATTCACATCATTTTCATGGTCATCAAACCGTTCAGTGACCCCTTGTGCCCTGTGAATTGGGGCATTGTCATCCTGGAAGAGACCACTCCCATCTGGATAAAAATGTTTCATCATAGGATAAAGATGATGACTCAGAACAACTTTGTATTGATTTGTAGTGACCCTTCTCTCTAAGGGGACAAGTGGACCCAAACCATCCCAGCAAAATGTGCCCCAAAGCATAAAAGATTCACCAGATCCCCTCACTGTAGGGGTCAAGCATTCACACCTGTACCAATTTTTCCTTTAATTTGTCACCTGTCTGTATAAAGGGCTCATTCTAAGCAACAAAAACACAATGATTCTAATTTTCAGGTGATTATACACTAGTCAAAACATACTTATGAATATTATATTCCATTTCTGCCAAGTCCGTTCCACTAGATGCCACTAAATCTTACACACTCTTTTAACAAGTGTTGAATTCATCATATACAGACTATATATTAATACTCACATCCGTTTCATAGTCTGTAGCACTGGTGATGCTGACACTTTAAAAATAAAGTATGTACCAGTAACTTCTATTTTTCAAAAGATATTTAACCAGTGATGTTTGTAATTAAGTGACACTTTGATTTCATTATTCTAATATAGACGGAAGGCTGTAAAATTCATTCATTTGAAAGCATTCTTCTTTAAATCAAAAAGCTGCATACTCCTAAGAGCCTGACTAGTGGCCCATTTTCTGTTTATTGAATCAAGAATTGGTGTTGCATTGAGAATCAACTCAGAAATGAATTTAAAATTTTTACTTTGTTTGTCAATGACATGCCATTTCTTTGGTTAAAAGTGAATTTGCTTATCTAAAAATCAACTTCAAAGGTAAATTACATAGTTTTGTGTTTGCACCTCCTAGTGCCCTAAAATCCAAATTTCCTCCCCCATACATATGGAATATGTATGGGGAATGATCCCCCTGCTGTCAAGGTACGTGGATACTTCTTTAAGACACAGTGGTCACGCCCCATGGTTTACCTATAAAGCACCTGTGCTGGTGTGTAATTATTGTTGTTGATTGTTTGACAAAAAGAAAAGAAAGCTAAAAGAGATAGCATGAGCCAACATCTCTCTGCCTCCAGAGGCTAATCCCGAGGTGGTTAGACACCAGTGTGCCCCTGCGGCATATTGTCAGCTGTTGCTGACTGACGCACTCAGTGGTAGTCCGTGTTGAGCACTGGGTCAGCTGCATACATACACTACATAAATCAAAGAAAAAGCAGAAAAGTGGGTTATAGACTGGCCTAGCTGTGTTAGCAGCAGAGTTAGTGTCCCAAGGGGCTAGTGGTAAACACAGTGGTTACCAGTACTTCCGGGGTTCTGCCAGTGCCCACCCCCTGAGAAACAAAGAGTGGTGGGTGTCAAGATGGCTACCCTCCATGAGCACTTCTGTGTGGGTTGTGGGGGTGTCCATGCCTTTGGAAGATGGTCATGACAAATGTGTGCTGTGTTTGGGGCATCAGTATGCCATATTGTACAGGGAGAACCCTGGCTCACCTCTTTCTGGCATGCCCAAGGGGAAAGTTGGGAGACTGGCAGAACACTCCTCGAACACTCCCATGGCCAAGGAGAGTGTTCGAGGACGCCAACAACTGGAGGCCGGCGTAGCGCTGACCCCCTTCCTACCCCCACTCCGGTGTTGGAGGAGGAGGAAGTAGACTCAGAGGATGTTGATGTAGAGACTGTCCTCTTTTCTGAGGGTGATGACCACAGCTTATCCCGTGGACAGATGGCAGGCAACACCTCATTGGCTCGCCGTTTCAATGAGGTTATTGGCAGTTCGAATCTCTGGCTACTACATGCAAGGGGTCTGCATCGTGTCAGAGATTTTTGAACATGCATGACAGGGAGCAGGTTGCATGCGGATCGCTCCCTCCAGTGGACCAGGCCCTCTCTCTGCTTATTTCTCCCTCCATACTTGGACGCCTTGCCCTAGCAAGAATTGCAGGGTGATGGATAGCCTGCTTGCTAAGCTGCACAGGGCCAGCTGGTCTTCACAGACACGTCCCCTGCAGGCTGGGGCGCCGTCCACAAGGGCTGCAGGGTCAACAGCTGCTGGAGTGGCTATTGGCTGACTCAGCACATAAATGTCCTGGAGCTGAAGGCTGTTCTTCTTGCTCTCCAACAGTTTCTGCTGAAGCTCCTGTCAGGACATCATCGTCAGGACTGACAGCATGGTCACAGCGGCCTGTATCAACAGGCAGGGGGGCCTAGGCTCCCCCGTCTTGTGCAAGCTGGTGACTGAACTATGGCAGTGGGCTTTTTGCTCGCTCAGAGCCACACATGTGCCGGGACCATTGAAGCAGCAGATATCATGTCAAGAGATGGTCCACACCCAGGGGAGTGGAGACTCCATCCTCAGGTGGTCTAGGGGATCTGGCACCACTTCGCCAGGGTGGAGATCGACTTGTTCACTTCCAGAGAGTCAGCTCATTGTTGACTCTTCTTCTCCCTGAGGGACAACAATCCTCACCTGGGGAGCTCTGGCACACCCATGGCCTCTGGGTCTGCTCTATGCCTTCCCTCCTTTCACTCCTCTCCAGGCCATTCTCTGGAGGATTCAGGTGGACAGGGTGAGGCTGGTTCTGATGGCTCCTTTTTGGCCCCACATGCTGTGGTTCTTGGCGATCCTTACTCTTCTAGATGGTGTGGGAGCTCCCGCTTCAGAGAGACTTGCTGTCTCAGGCGAGCGGGACCCTGTTTCACCCCTTCCCAGCAGAGCTCAGACTGGTGGCCTGGCCCCTGAGAGGGACAGGCTCCTGGCTTTAGGCTTGCCTGAACCTGTGATGGGGGTTGTGCAGGAGGCCCAGGCACCATCCACTAGGGTTGCGTGGAAGCAATTCAGCATATGCCTCCTCGGGTGTGCCTGTCCCATCCCGGGCTCGGGCCCACTCGACTCAGGGTATGGCTACCTCATGGGCCTTGTGGCGGGGAGCTTCTCTTGATACCATATGCACTGCAGCCACATGGTCTTCTCAGTCCACCTTTGCCCGATTCTACTGCCTGAATGTGGCAGCCAGCCCCTCCTTCAGGGAGCGGGTGCTGGGTCTGCCTCCTCAGTAGCTGGCTGGGCATCTTTTTTTGTCTTCCTCCGTCAGCTTTGTGTCTTGCAGGCTGATCTGAGTGGCTGCTCCGTCCACATGTTTGGCCTCTGTATCTTTTTTTCCCAGGGCCTTTTTCTGTTTCTTTGGTTCAATCTTATGACTTGCAGACTTATCTTTGTGGCCCTCCTGCCTCCCAGGCTTGGCTTTTACATCTTACGGGGCCTTGACCTGGTTGGTAGTGTACATTTGTGAATAGTTCGTTTGTCACAGTGTTATGGGCTTGTGGGCTGCACCGTCTCCTCATGGTCTGACTTGAAGTGTTACCCCATACATATGGAATATGTAACGGAGTGGAGAGATAGTCTCTTTACTCAGACAACCAAGGTTACAACATAACCAAACAATATCTTCAAACGTACCTGCGACTTGTGTTGTTGTGTTGTCAGTGAGCTGGAGGAAATTATGAAATTGGAGAGCTATTTAGTGCCATAAATGATCATGCAATAAATATTTAAGGAATTCTTTGTTTTTAAAAAATGAATCTACTAAAAAAAGAGCTTAAGTGTTTAAGATTCAGGCCAATGGTCAGCACCTACCAGCAAAGTAGAAAAGGGGGCAGTATCAAGTAGAATGACAGCGGACTGTACTGGACCGTGCTTGTTAACTGTAGTTCAGCTTTCATTATTGTAGAGGAGTGTCAGTGGAATGACCTGTTCAGGCATTTAGACAGATACTGTCATCAGAGTGTAAAAGGATATCACATCCATGTCACACTAACATGTTGACATGAACTATGATGAACCTTAATATCACTGACAATTCCAGGAATGAACAGGCCACAGGGAGTTGATGGGCCATTATGATGAACTAGCTCATCCACAACATCAGTGAGAAGACTGTTTTTCACCCAGCCACAAGTTATCTATGTCGTATCTCATCTGATCTCAATAAGTGGAACGGTGATTGTAGTAGCAGAACCATAGGTAATAGTGGTAGTACTCAGAATCATGGTAAAAAATCTATATTTAATGCCAATTCTACAATTGCAAGTAACAATAACAACCATGAGGACAACAAAACAAGTAGAAGGACCGGCAAGTCACCAGGATTAGTCAAATCAAAATTTAGACAAATCCTGAATATTCCAACATTGGGCAATCACTCCCAGGAATCTGATCTGGTTAACTGAGTTGAATCTGCTCTAGAGGAGGTTAGTCCTGCAGCATAGCATTTACCATCATGATATAGCCAAAAGTGAGCCAGCTTCATGATACCAGAAATCCTGAATTAAGTCCAAAGATAGCTGGCTTACCTAGAATCTTGCTTTATGATACAGGCCTGTACTGTTTAGCAGATTATCTCTGGTCTCAGACTACAGTCAACTAGTAATACAACCTTCTGTCCACACTGAATCACAAAACAATCTTTGTTCAAAGTTGTATCCAACACTGATTAATCTCATTTTACTTAGGTCCTTAGAGGATATGAATAATGTAAATACAATTTGTAATTACAATTAGCTGCATTTCTCACTGAGGTTACTGAAAATATACAGATCAGGCTGGTTTCAAGACCGCAAATAGCACATTTATTAGGTTATGTACTTTAAAATATGATAAAAATACAAGAAAAATAGAAAAAAGAATGGGAATTAGAAGTACAATCAAAGTAAAGCTAATAAAGATAATTTTAGACTCGAGTCTGAGTCCTCTGGCTGTGGAAACATCAAGTCAAATGTCAGCTTACAGGATACAGATACCGTGTGAATGGGAGGAGCTTGCAGAAATCACACCCTTAACCCTCACATTCAACACACACACACACACACACACACACACGCAGTGGCAGGCTTTTTATTTTTGCTCCCTGGAGCACTAAACAAGCAATTAGTCGTGATTTGAAAACTTTATGATGAGAAAAAGCTGTTGTAAAAAACATTGGTCACTTTCATTTCACTCTGAGGCACCAAAACAAATCCTTTAATTGCATCTCCATCTCTTGTTATAGACAAACCAGATGCAAAAACAATATGGTGCCTAGTTACAGGTCAGTGTGGGTGGGGTTGTTGGTCTAAAATTGGTCAAATTTAAATATATTGACTCAGTTATCAGCCTATTTAAAAAAAAGTTTTTAATTATAGAATGTTGCTTAAAAGCCCTAAATTCCCAGAAAGAATACCAAGGATGTGACCTCAGTGTCCCTAATGATAACTATGACCTGAAAAAACAGCACATTCTTTTCCAGGGTTAGGGTTAGGGTTAAATTACAGTTACATGAAAAGAAACATGGTCATCAACATTATTCTAAATATTACAAGATACATTTATGTTGAAAAAGTAGAATAAGTATAAAACTATTAGTGGCGAGCATTATTCCAATCTGAGTGTATGGAAATATACAGTGTACATGTATTTAATGTAGTTCTCTCTAATGCAGCTGTAGACCCCCCCCCCCCCCCCCCCCCCCCACACACACACACACACACACACACAAAATAAATATTTTGTATGTAGTGTATCCCCAAAAGACATACACAGGTCATCCATGTCAGCATTTAGCCTTGAGCAGGGAGGCAGGAAATAGACAAATGACCGCCATTCCATGTCTGCTGTGTGTTTACAATTATGTTACAGCTACACCCATACATCTGTCCTTTAATACTCTAACTATCATTATAAAGTTGCTGTTGAAATGCATAGCTGAGATGTAACATTTTCATTCGAACTGGGCACTTCCACATCATGCAAATAAAACATTGTGTGCAGCAACAGCTGAGCAATACATTTCTTTAGTTGTATGGGTGCACTCCATTGTATGTTATGTGTAATATCGGTGTAACATGAGGCTACTATATGTATCTGTATCCATATCATCTCTTTATACCACAAAAATATCTGTATTCAGATTTATACCAGAGATACCTGTGGCTTAAACTGGAAGTTAATATAAATAGTCTGCTTTATGTACTTTTTTTACAACCATTTCTACTCCTTTTACGTATATCTATAAATTATATTTATTATATTTATATCTTCAAAAAAGTTGAACCAAAAGCAGTGCAACTGTTAATCACCTGGGAAGACATAAATGTCAATGAAATTAGAACAGGAGTTTAGTGGAAAAATGCATTAATCAGAAATGCTTTGGCCATATTGCATGATTGCATGATGAGCTTCTATCTGCAAGCCATCAATCAGACTGTTGAACTCTGGCACTTTGGTGCAGAGTGTATGTATGTTCATGTATGTTCACAAACACAAACACTCTCTTCTCCACTTCCTCCAATATGCAATATAGGCTAATGTATATTTTTATGTTCGTCTTGCATTTTATTATATGATCTAATTGGATTTTTAAATAGACAAAAAGTGGGGTAGCAAAACCATAACTTTGCTCCCCCTAATTGAATAATGAGGATGCATTTGCTCCATCTGCTCCATTGCTATGCATGTGACAATAGAACCTCTTGAATCTTGAATGGTTTTCTTTAAAAACTTCCAGAAACCAGATGAATTTACTGTGTGTGTGTACTATTTCCTGCTTCCTAGTTAGTCGGTGGGCTACAACATGCTACTTAAGAGCACAAATAACGAATTGATGATGGCTTTGTGGGTCATGTCACACTTGTCTTGCACATTTGTTGACTGTATCAGTCTTTCCAGAGATGGACAAGAAGTTTGCCCTTTCCCATAGGCTTGTGATATGAGGAACTATTTTGTAGTATTCAATAAAGCATTAAATCCCTTTAAACTCCAATACTTGGTAAAATGGTGAAAGAGACATCTCACTGTATAACAAACACGTCTTGGGTAAACTATGAATCTCACTCTCTCTAATCACTGATGAGAGGCTAAAGGAAAAATCCTGGCTTTAATAATCCAATATAATGTCTCTAAATATATGAATTAACCTATTCAGGTACACAGCATGTGATTAGAAATAACAGCACAAACAGTATCTCAGCTTTGACCATGTACCAACTGAATACAGAAATTCCACATATCAAAATACAACAAAACCCAATATGAAAAATAAAAGACAAAACAGAAAGACCTGGGTAATTTAGCTTTTAGTCTGTGTTAACCTGAGTGCACTCTTTGTTTTAATTTGTTCTTTAGAAAAGCTTGTTGATGTGCTTAAATTTGGGGCTTATGAAGAAACAGAAGTACCTCTGTGTGTAGAGTGAGAGCAGCTCCTACCACGTCTGCAGAAATCAGTCATCTGCGATGACCACTGAAGCTCCTCCAGACCGCAGTCTCCACTCTCGTCTGTGCAGAGATGAAAGCGACCAACATCTCTGCCATAATGGCGGCAGTTTGGCGAAGCTAAACTGACTAGCTTGCTTCACAGTCAAAAAAACAAAACAAAAACACTTTTCAAACAGTCCCAAAACTCACACATGTCAGAACGTGTTAACCAACAGTTCATAATCTAGTTCACAGTCCAACACAAAAATATACATGATCAACACTATATGACCTGTGACGACCATGGATGTATTATAAGAGCCCGATACTGGACTAAAAATGGTGCCCATTCAGTCCTATAGGAATTACTCAGCAGGAACATATGCCAAAAAAAGTTTCTAGCTTCTGGGTTTGCTTCCGCGTTGTGCAGCCCACTGAATATGTGGAGTAGTGTTTCCCCCACAGGCCCCACCTGTGAGTTCCTGCACAGCCCATAGATTTTACATTGTGATGATGTCACAAATTTTTAAATTACTTTTCTCGGCTCAAGGAAAGTTTTTCAAATATAAAACCTTCATGGATCAAATATTCAATAATAGAGAGAGTCATAATTGACCTTGTTTGCAGTTCAAGGTGTCCTGTCAACAGTTTTAGAGATGTCTCTTTTACAATGGTGGTCTATGGGGAAAATGCTTTTTGGGCTGCAGGGGGATTTTTTGCTGCAATACCGCGAATGACCACTGGGAAAAACTGGTTGCAAGGCTGAGCGGTGGTGCCCTATCCATTGTGACGACTCTCACAAGTGTGCGACTCCCTGCTCTACACCATTTTGTCTCTCTGTCTCCCTCCAACTCAGTGTCCTCCTCGCGTGATTACTCAGAGGTCAAGAGGAAATCAAACTCTTACAGGTCATTAATTCTCTAAAGTAAACAAGAATTATTATTAAGCTTTTAAGTACTAAACAAGCCTTGAAACATCTTGAAAAAATATACATATTGATTGTAAATCACTAAATCACTGTCAGAGCATAGTAATATATGGATAGTTGAATGATAACTCTTCTTATAGATGCACAAAACATTTCAATAAATCTAATGCAAATCAACATCAATTGAATAGGAGTTATGCATCTTATAAATAACTGGCAATAATTCACACAAAAAGATACAAAATAACGAATGCAAATAAGGTTATTACAACAGTAAGAGCAAAACTGACACATAATATATTCAGCTTGGTTTTACTGACACTGAACACAAAAATAATAAGAAAAAATGTTTTTGCAATGAACTACTGGCCTGACTTCAATCCCAATTTGAAAACAACCTTTCTCCCCTTTACCATATTCAGCACTCTATTTTAAATTCTTTTTTTTTTCAGTTCAGGTTTATTTATATAGCGCCAAATCACAACAAAAGTCATCTCAGGGCACTTTTCACATAGAGCAGGTCTAGAAAATACTCTTTAATTTATAGAGACCCAACAATTCCCCCATGAGCAAGCACTTGGTGACAGTAGTAAGGAAAAACTCCCCTTTAACGGGAAGAAACCTCAAGCAGAACCCAGCTCTAGGTGGGCGGTCATCTGCTTTGACCGGTTGGGTTGCCCTGTTCTTTGTATTACGCCTGTTCACATGTTCTGCTGTAAAGTAGTTGTAGTTGAAGTAGTTTAAAAAATATTTTTAAAGAAGACTGAATTACTTGTAACTGCTGCTGCAATGCCTCTGTTTCTTAATTGGTGGTTTTGAGCCCTGTTTCCACTCCTTGTCTGCAATGCTTCTTATTTTATTGAGCTTTAAGCCTCAGTTATACCTTTAGTTTTCAATCGTGATTAGGATCGTCTTTTCACAGCAAGATGGTTCTGGGTTGAATCCACTTACATGGATGACAATGGATGGAAGGAAATATACTGAATGGATGTTTCATCCAGAAAAACATCAGTGTTGGAAATCTTACTAGTCATGGTAGACATTCAACCATCCTGGTATTACACGGGAATGTTTGTACATGATTACAATTGTTGATAAATGCCAAATCATGCTTTCTATGTCTATGAGGCCGTGGGGGTCCACGTTGGTTCACGTGACGTAAATTTCATCATCTGCCCATGTCCGTGAGGGTCCATGCAGACCTCTCTACGGATGTCCGTGTAATCTAAAATTTTTAGCTGTACGCAGATGTCCGCAGAGGGGTCTGTATGCATCTGTACGCATTGTAAATGCGTCAACTGCACATGTGCTAGAAAAGTCAGAATGTCTGTCTTGTCTACTGTATGTATGTACTGTACTTCCTATTCTCATTAAGCTGTTACTTTTCTTTTCTCAACTTTTTCTTGTTGTTCAGCAACATACAGGAATTCAGCTGCATTCAGACTGAAAACAGCCCTGTGTGAAACAAAACAAGTGACTGTGCTGGTGTGGGCGTGTTGTTTGAAGTACGTGTGAGACAATGAAATGTGATCCAGCAAGTCTGGTTGGAGTAACAGATTATTGCATTTAAAGCTTATCAGAAAAACACTGCACAGTTTGTAATATTCACAGACTGGATTTTACAACTCCGGAAATTTATCACGCTGCAACCCTGTTTACTAATGTGTACATTTGGAATGCGTCTGTGTCTGCGGACCCCCAACTGTAGTATATATGGAACCGTGTGCGTGTCAGAGGTCCGCGTGCAAGTCCACAGCTGTCCGCAGAACACAGAAACCATGAATTGACCTTAACACCTCTTTGACAGCTGCAGCAATTCAATCAACAATACAGTCATGTCATGTAATATAGAACCCTATGTACGCCATTCACAATATGTGCAACTGACTCTAAGTGTTGATCAAAGTCAGAATGCAATACATAGTGTGGATGGTGATTTCCAGGGTTCCATAAAGCAAGATTATACTTAGCCTGCAACACCTGAAATCTGACATTCACAGTAAAGCAAAGCATGTTGTTCTTGATGTTATATGTTGGAGTGTGTATGTTCCATTATAACTGAGTGTGTCTCACACGCAAACGCATCTCTCTCTCTCTCTCTCTCACACACACACACACACACACAAACACACACACACACACACACACACACACACACACATTTAATTTATGTGTCTAATGCAAACAAACAAACACACACAGCTGGATAAACAGCCTTACAACATGAAAAGGTTAAAAACACAAATTGTGTTTCTTTTAGGACTAAATATAAAACTTTTGTGAAATTACAACATTTTTCAGCCATTACCAAGTGGGTCAACTCATGTGTGAGGAACAAAAGGACACTTGACTCTGACTGTGTGGTCACATAGCTGCTAACAAGCCAAAAGCTAACATAATAGATGACGTATTATTCTTGTAATTCTTAAAACAATATTAAATGATTGTCTGTACATCAGGTCACATCTCTGGCTGCCAAAAATTATTTCAGAAGATCAGTACAAATACATCAGAACTGACTATATCTGTTTGGCTTAGATTTCTTTGGAATGGGTAATTGTTTCTCTTTGTTGTGTTTTAAAAAAATATATTATTAGCCAAAGCAAAAACAGCTGTATTTCTGAGCAAATAAATTAATCTATGGAAACATTTCATAATCTGAGTTAGGCAATTAGTTTGAATGAGATTAGTATTATTAGATGCTGGGCAAACTATGCTCAATTATTTAACTCTGCCTTGGTCAAAATAAAAATGATCCAGTAAGAGTCATAACTGAATACGTGCTCTAACTGTGTTCATTTGCTCTAACTGTGTTCATTTAAGATCCATCTTTCATTTGTTTCACTCTAGATTATTCACAAATGTCCTACTGAGACATGTACTTTCCTTATTCTTTCTGTTATTGTTGCACTGCTGTGGGCTGGGAGGAACAGTATTTCATTTTTTTGTGTATGCAAATACACAACGAAATGACAATAAACTAAATCTTGAATCTTGAGTCTGAATTACCTGGAGCAAAGTACTGGGAAGTTTAAATTTAATTAGTTTCCAAATCTACACAACCTTGTGAGCTCAGTTGTCACTAAAATTTGAGTCCACTAAGATTGAGTCCATCAAGTTCAGAGATGTGTCAGACCTGCTATCTGAAATATGGTGAATGCCTCGCCTCCATACTATAAAGTTATAATCTGTAACATTTTCATTAAATCACATTCCATTTTTGACACTATTACTGGTCAGCTTTTTTCCACCTACATTCAATGTATTTGCACCCTGTAATTGACTCTATATAGAGTAGTTTCCATTGCTGCTTGTAGAGTCTGCCTTTGCCTTGCAGGATTCAAATTGTGTCCTTATGTGTGTAGGGTTTACACAGGAAACGATGCCTGCAGACACTGGACAAGATGGATGTGGAGGACAACAGCAGGTGCTAGCCACTGCTGACTGTCTACTTTGTTAAAACAACATAAGATGATTAATCCTCTCAGATCATGGCTTGTTTGGTTGCACTGGAATCAGGCAAAATGTTCAATTACATGAATATACCTGGAATATACACGTGCAAAAAAACAAACAAACAAGCATACACAAACAGACTGGGACATTAAGGTATATTAAGAAATATATAACAAAACTGTGGCATTTATAACAAACACCAAATAATATGCTGGAATATTGAAATTATGTGCAATGCTCTATACCAGTAAAGTAAGAATGCAAAGTGGCATAGTGTACGTGTATATGTGTGTGTGTGTGTGTGTGTGTGTGTGTGTGTGTGTGTGTGTGTGAGTGTGTAGGGATGACACCATCGTGGTGGTACAGCCTCCTCAGTGTTATTCCAGGCCAGATGACTGTGGAGCATGAGAGCAGCTCAGGAAATTCATATCTGCCAGGAGTAAATCATTGTTCAGTGTGTTTGGAGTGAACACCTCCTATTATTATTGTAATGAGAGGGTTCAGGTGGATCAGGCCTATGTGGAGCCTGTTCTCTGACTTCTGAAGAGGGGTTATGACCTCTAGGTGTGGTGATAGCTGCTGTGGATGAGGGTGGAGAGAGTTCAGGCGTCTCATGCCTGTTTCTTCAGGTCTCCAACAGCAACTTTTTGGGCGTCTGCTCTATTATTTCTGTGCTTCCTAAGACACACACACTCAAAATACTTAATGTCGGGCTTGGGCTAGGTTTCCTACAGACATGTTTTCTGTAAGCTTAATATAATACGTGCACTTTGTTTCATAGTAAGTGAAAATAGCCAAGTGGCTGTCAGTACCTACTTTAAAGCAGTGGTACCCAACCTATGGATCAATACCTCTCCAAGGGGTTAGAAGGTAAATCTCTGGCCGCAACTTGGTGCCACAGCTAAATGTGGTATCAAAGGCAACATCCCTGACTCTGGCTATGCCATGAAAGTTTTGGTTTAGTAGTTACTGATTTTCCCTTTGTCAAATGAACAATATCCCCTAAAATCTTGAAAGTAGAACAGCTAACAGCATTTTTCTCATGATATGATCCGGGTTAAAAAACTGGTAGGTTGGACCAACTCAACCAAAACCATAAATAAAGCCAATATGGAATATACAGCCAGAGTTCCTTCACCAAGATGTGGCTTTCTTGGGATACATGGACTTGTACCCACAGCAAGAGACTATAGAGGAGTTGGGGTGACGGGGTGGTGGAAGCACCCACTCCAACCTTGGCTGATGAGGTGCCGGAGAAACTGCATTTATTAGATTTATTTAGATATTTACAACTCCGGGCCATTGTTCTCTCCAAGCTAACCAAAGCTGTGGGACCTGCAGCTGAACTCCTCCATTTGCAGCTGGGTTCAAGATTTTCTGACAGTATGGCTGGTGGGAACAGGAAATACATCATCCTCCTCAATCACTCGCAGCACTGGAGCCCCTTAAGGCCGCATCCTCAGCACCCTGCTGTACTTTCTCTATCAGCGACTTTGTGGCCACCAGCAGCTTCATCAGGCTCGTAAAGTTTGCTGACAACCTGGTGGTGTTGGGCCTGATTAGCAATAACGATGAGAGACCCAACCTGGGAAAGGTGGAGAACCTGGCCTCCACCTTGGTTTCAGGCCACCAACCTCTCCCTGAATGCTGAAAAGACAAAGAGCTGGTTGTGGACTTTGGCAGGATGCAGACCAGGGACTGACATATAATTTTACAACCCTTTTTTACAACCCTACTTTACAAACTGGAAGAACTGCAACTGTGGTGCTAATTTGTATCAAGCTGCATGTTGTGGCTCTAGGGAACTAACTAAGTGAAATATCATTTCCTGTGTCCACCCTGTGCTCCTAGAGAAGACACATTCATTATACATCATGTTGCTGTATATCAACTGTAGACCACACCTTGAAAATTTCATGTGAATCAGATGATGTTTATCATATAAGGCTAACTTCCTGTTGTGAGTAGGCAGCGCTACGACTATGACTCAATATTGACATTAAGATGTGTTCAGGACAGGACTTGTATCAAGCATGAGAAATTTGGTGCAGTTTGGACAATGTACATTGAAGTTACAACAACTTCTTGCTTTATGGCGCAACATCAGAATTTTGCCGTGTCACCACGGCAAGAGCGTTCAATGAAAATTTAAGATTTTGATTATTTTCATCATAAATGTCTTTAGATGACACTGACCACATCTGAAGTTGGTCCGGTTTAAACTCTAGGAGGAGTTTATTAAAATACAAAGCCTGGAAATGGCAAAAAGTGAACAAAAATCGTTTTGCCGCTTCTGATGAATGTGCAAAGTTTTGTGACTTTTTGAGCATTCCTAGCACCTCAAAAATGCCAAAAGTAATTAGGGGGGGATGTAGAGCTGCCGTGCCACGCCTGAGCCCATTTGTGAAATTGAACTACTTACTAATATGAACAAGTGTGCAAAGTTTTGTGAGTTTTTGCGCATCCTAAGGGCCTCGAATATGTGGTCATAAAATGAAAATTGACACATGAAATCCAAAATGGCCGACTTCTTGGCAAAAAAAATCCCCCCCGCAGTTAATGATGAGAACAATGATGAGCCAAATCACTATAAAAGCTTCTGACATGTGCAAAGTTCTGTGAGTTTTCAAGCAGGTTTAGCCCCTCAAAAATGCATTTCATTGCGGAGAAGAAGAAGAATTAAGATCAAGCAGCAATGATCAGGCCCTTGCACCCTCACGCATGTCAGGTGCGCTGCAGTCGAAGGGTTTTATTGCGGGTATGTAGATGGTTTCAGGCCTGGACTCTTATCGGACGTTGCACGAAGGAGATAAATATCACTTCATGTGTCCACTATGTGGCACTAGAGAACAACCACTAATTATACAACATGTTGCTGTACATCATGTGTAGACCACACCATGTAAATTTCATGTAAATGGGATGATGTTTGTCATATAAGGCTGACTTCCTGTTGTCAATAGGTGGTGCTATGACTATGACTTAAAATTAATACATAGATGTGGTCAGGCTGGGACTCTTATGAAGCATGAGAAATTTGAATTTCACCACGTTGTCACGGCAACAACGTTCAATGAAAACTCAAGATTTTGATAACTTTTCATTGTAAAGGTCTTTTGATGACACAGACTCAAACACAGCTTCATGTTTCATGGCGAATAATGTGTCATCATGGCAACAGCTTTTGATGAAAACTCAAAAGCTTCATCGTTTAGCATCATCAACGACTTACAGCTTAGCTGACCAAATCTTAGGTGGATCTGGTTAACCTGCTAGGAGTAGTTAGTAAAACTATGGGGCCTATAACTTTCTGTTGCCAGTAGGTGGCACTATTAATATGATTCAATATGAGCCTGTATATGTCTTCAGACCAGGGCTCTTATCAAAGATGAAATTTGGGAAAGATCTGACCATGTGGTGTCGAGTTACAACAGTTTGTTTTGCAATAGCAAAACATTGAAATTTGCCACATCACCACGGCAACGGCATTCAATGAAAACTCACAATATTCATGACATGGAATCATGAAGGTCTTAAGGCTTTTCTGACCAAAGTTGAAGTGGATCTGTTCAACCTGCTAGGTACAGGTGGTAAAAGCACAGCACCTGTAACTTCCTGTTGTCAGTAGGTGGCGCGATGACCATGACTCAATATTCACACATAGCTGTGTTCAGGTCAGGACTCTTATGAAGTGTGAGAAACTTGGGGCAGATTGGACGATGAACCATTAAGTTACAAGAACTTTCTGTTTCATGACAAAACATCAAAGTTTGCTGCGTCTCCACAGCAACAGTGTTCAATGAAAACTCAAGATTTTGATAACTTGTTATTGCAAAGGTCTTTAGATAAGATTGACCGGTTGGGTTAAATCTCTAGGAGGAATTTGTTAAAACATATTGCCTGCAAATGGCAAAATCTGCAAAAAATCGCAAATTAAATTCAAAATGGCCGACTTCCTTTTGGATTTGGGCATCTGGCCATGATACATGTCACTACCAGATTTCGTTCATGTATGTCAATTTTGACGGAAATGGAATCTAAGACTTGGAATGAAATATTGACTGTACAAAGGAAATATGGACTGTGCTATGGACAAAGAAATGAAGTGTATGAAATATATGAAGATGACAAGTGCCTTGTGAAAAGTGCCTTGAGATGACTTCTGTTGTGATATGGCGCTATATAAATAAAAATTGATTGATTGATTGATTGACAAGAGCAAATATTAAATGTGATGTGCATGAATAATTAAATTATGTAACAGTGGAGGATGAATGCAATACTCAATCTTTGGTTCAGTTTGATGAAATGTATGAAAGTGACAAAAGCAGGGATTAAAGGCAGGATGTGATATGTAAAGTCCAGTTTGATAACCCCGTCTTCATCCCGTTTATATGGCCATGGTACAAGATTTGATACACAGATGCACACACACACACACACACACACACACACACACACACACTCTTAAACATACAGCTGGATAAACAGTCCTATGATAAACAGTCTAATGATTCAAACAACATGCAACTATGTGGTTTCAGCATAGCATCATCCATAGCAATCACCACAGCAACAAAGCCTGAAAAAATCTCCGTAATAATTGACAAAGTAAATATGTTCACTGAATGAAGATTCTGAAAACAAAATGCACATTTCTCACTAGAAATGTTATCAAACATCTTGTTTTGTCACGTGGCAGCATATGGCTAATAACAGGCCTTCTGAGCCTACTGGGCTCCACCAACAGTGACTCACTGAAATAAATTAATGATAACAGTCTCTTGAACCTACTAGTAGGTCAGTAGGCCCTACTAGACCATATATTTGGGACAGATGTGTGATGATAATGTCTATTCAATAGGCTGATAACAGTCAAATCAGGTGGCAAAAAAAAATATAACAAAAAATAATATAAAAAGGTGTTACAGTCTTAACTTGTTTAAGGCAGAGTCTTGATTTTGCATAGTAAAGGACATATATGACTCACTCAGCCCTCACACAAGTTTGAAAATAACAGCACCTACAGCAGAATGCTGTTTGTTGATGATAAGTATTCAACACAATCAAACCCATGAAGCTAGTTGGCATGCTCAGTTCAAATTGGCAGTCACACCTCCTCCACTGCGAAACTTATAGTCCTCCGCCACTCAAAAATGTGTTTTCCTTCTTGTTACTTTAGGTGGATATTTGAACTTTACTGTGCAGAAATGATGCATGTGCAGAGTTTGACACTTGAAGGTTGTTTTCACATTCATCTGCTGAAGGGGGACAGTTTCACTGTGCTCAAAAGAAATCTGAGTTCAAGGCATGTACATACGAGCAAGATTTGTGACATTACAGCTAGTTTGGAGCCAGTTGTGATTCAGTATGCATCTTAAAACAAGTGTGATGTGAAAATTTGAAACCTCCAGTGCTCAAACACTGAAAATGGACTTTACAATGAAGAAACATCATGCATCCAGCAGTGGAACTTTTGAAATAAAAAATATTCGCATATTCATTGATTCTGGAATTTTTGAGGAGGGATAAGGAGAAGATGCCATTTTTAAGATTTTAATGAGATAATTGAACCATTTTGTGGAAAAACTACATTATACACAATGTATTAAACGACGCAGAGTATTTCATTTACATCTTAAAACATGTCTGGAGGTGATCTTTAAGAAGGCAAAATTCCTGTGTCAGGTTTTTGTTTATTTTTACGGAGGGGCAATAAATAGAAAGAATCCTAACTGGTATCAGTGAGATTAGGTGCCTACACAGAGCCCAAGGATTCTAAAAGATTCCAGCCATTCCAGCCCAGCCACAGTCTGTTCACCCTGCTGCCATCTGGTAAGCGATACAGAAGTACCTACTGCCGAACCACCAGACTACAGAGCAGCTTCTTTCCTCAGACTGAGATGCTCATCTCCACAACATCCTCTGCACACCACCATGAATAAATGACTCACCTCTGCATGTTCTAGATTGCACATTGCTTGGGGGCAGCACATTGGTGCAGTGGTTAGCACAGCTGCCTCAAAGTAAGAAGATCCCGGGTTTTAATCCACAAGGTTCTCTGGTCTCCTCATGCCTAGCTTAATGGTTGGCCCACAGTCCAAAGACATCAAGATTTGGTTAACTGGTAATTCCAAATTGTCTGTAGGTGTGTGTGTGAATGGTTGCTTTCCATGTGGCAAACATGGCTCCTTGCTTCCCTTCCTTGCATCTTAGCTACCCCAAATGGGGATATAACAAAGGCTCAGGTTGGATACTGTAGGAACTGCAACAGCAGCTGTATAGGACAAATATTTGGAGAGGTTTCCTAAATCTTTCCCCAAATGAACCAAAATGACATTGGAACAAAAAAGAAAACCCCTTTAGCCTTTAATTTTCACTCATGATTCAGATTAGACACACCTCTAATTTTCATTTTATTAATAAAACATTTTCTAAAACTGCCTGTTCCTGTTGTTAATGTCTCCACAGGTTGTTTCCCTAACCTGCGGTTTGCAATCATGCAATAATATAAATCTTACAGTAAAGCTGTTTAGTCCAGTCCAGTAAAAACTTAGGATACACCTCTGGTTCCTCACTTTTAGCTCCTCTGGTAGCCTTTTGTCTCCTCACTTCTTGCCTCTGAGATGCATTTAAGGACTTGGAGCATCCTTGATTATGGTAGACCTTGAGCAATTTCTGGACTAAGGAGCGAGGATGGGAGGAAGCACACCTTATGTATCAGCCCTGTGATGTGGTTGTCTATGGGTTATAACTCTAAATAGATTTTTTTTTACAACTGCATCGGTCAGAGTGGGGAACCTCCTATATACAACTTTTTCATAAGCTGTAAGTATTCTTTATTCATATTTTTGGGCACCGTGCTCTTTCAATGGAAACTGTGTTGTTTAGCTACTGCATCTATGCTAGCCTTGGAATAAATGTTACTGTACCATTGGAACAACTGCAGAAGTCATAGCCTTATTTACAGGTAAAACCAGCATCTATTAATGATAGGTATTGCCTTGGAAACTGATACTGCAAATGAAGCAATTACAGTCACATATTGTAATTGTAGTCATGGTTTAGGAAAGGTAAATAAGCAAAAACAAACAAGATCACGGTGTCAGTGCTGTCTTTCTTTACTGTTTATCAAGACTACTACAAAAATACACTGCATTGCAGGGGTTCCTATATTGTATTGTAATCCTACAAGAAATACAAGGCTGTTCACCCTTTTTGCCATTTTACTGCAAACAAAATGATGAAATCCTGAAATGTTGATTAAAATTTCAGTATGTGGTACTTTCCAAACTCCAACCTTCCAAATGCCTTAAATCTGTTTTAAGTTTGAAGTGGAAAACAGAACCTCAGCTTGCCACAATGTCTGTTATTGTAGTCCCAGCTCTTGAATACAGCATAAAGCCTGCAGGAGATGATAGTAATTATCTCAGTGATTTAAGTGCCACTTAAGACTGAAGATTAGACATTTGGCCACAAATTAGGCATGTGAGGATATCAAATGAGAATTATCATTATTTACAGTGTGATCTCAGCAGCTAGCCAGGCACTAAATGAGAGCTTGATGTTTGCACTGACATCCATGCACTGAGATAATTATTGCTCACAGGCTGGATGATGATACAGCATAGAGCTGATTACACTGCCTCACAGCAGACTGAAAAATAAAGACGGTCCAGAAAGAAAAGGAGACCATGTAGCTACACACACATACACATAAACTGATGGAAGTGTGTGCGTGTGCGTGCGCGTGCGCGTGTGCATGCGTGTGCATGTGCGTGTATGTGTGTAAGTGTGTTTGTGCATGCGTGCGTGTGTATGCTGACAAAGATGCCATGTGTGTTTGTTGACATTCTTCGGGTTGCCTGGTCACATTCAGTACTCCTCTATGCCTTGCTTATGAGAACAGTAAATGCCGTCATGGATTGCTTCTTCATGTAATTGCCCTCCCAACTCCCTTTGCACACAAACACACATGCATGTACGCACACATACACCCGCACACATACACCCACACACACGCACAAATAAACCCACAAACCCAAATGATCAAATCGTGCCCTCTTTTCTCCGTCGTTGTTGAGTTCGTTGTAGACAGGCTTCATTAACAGGGAACAGAGAGCAGAGGAAACCACACTGAGGACAGATGTTTCCAACCATCACAGGTAGTAATTTGGACTTTTAACCATATGGGGGGGCCTATTGTCTGAGAGGCCTATCCACTCAGGAAATCCATAAAAATCCACAGTCCAAAAATTGCTGTTCTAATAAAACTTGTTTCTACAAATAAATCAACATCTGCATGGTCTCTGAGTGATAGACTTGACTAACCTTGAATGTTGACCATCAGTTATAGTATGCATTGTTTTTTTTAAGTTTTATTTTTATAGAGAACAGGAAAATACTGTGACACTGTCGCATATGAAATGCTTGTAGACCAAAATCTGCCTCAACAGCTTCCAGACTTAAATTGCTGTAAAGACTGCAGTGGACAAACTGGCCATATGTACATATAGTAGTTTGACAGAGAAACGACACTATCTCTCTCTGTCTTTGTTTTTTTCTCTCTCTCTTTCTTTTACTCTCAGCAGCAGTAAGATACTGGCAGGTTTAGCATTCAAAGAGTCACCTTAACTGCAAAAAACATTTTGTCACTTACTTTTAGTGATATCTAACCATACAGATTGCTTTATGTGACATTGTTTCTGGAAAGAGATGTCTCTGTATCATTTTTAAATGTATTTTTTAATGCTGTGAGCAGCAGTAACCAAACCTGGACAAATAAAACCGAAACAATTAGTATGGATAGACACCAACGGAGGTGAGTTAAAAAAATATTATATATATGCATGATATACATAAATCTTTTTTTATATTCAAAATGGACCCTTTAAGTATCACACTTTAGGAAATGGCCATATTGAATGTGTTGTAGGTAGTGTCACTACACATAAGAATGCTACACTAGGTTGTGAGTGCAACAGCAACTGCTGTCCCATGTGAAGGAGTTCAAGTATCTCGAGGTATGATGGAACGTCAGATCTACGCACACACACACACATGCACACACACAGTTCATGAACATTTTGTATCCCAGTGGAACAAAAGTGGCCTGTTATGTTGTTAATCTTCCATGAACATCAGAGGAGTCTGGCCCTGCTGGCTTTGTTCCAGACGGTAATACAGTGAGCTGCTCCTCTGACCTCCTGTGTAACATTCCTGAAGGACATCCTGAAGACGAACAATGGCAGAGAACAAAGCTGGTCGGCAGTTCCCAAGCTCCCCTCTGTCCCTATACTCAACACTGGCAATAAAACCAGGATGGACATGACACCATGCTAACTCTGGACTCTGAGAGTGACCCCCTCTGACAAGTTTCTTTCTAGTCAAACTAACCTGAATGTGACATTCTTAACCCATGTAGTTGAGACTTTCCAGTTTAAATTCAACTCTGTATGCTGTAAAATGCAAGTATTTGATTAAACATTATAATGGGGAAAAGTAGTGATCTAAGAAACATTTAAAATAGTGTTGATGATAGCATAAAAGCACTTGACGAAACAGCGCAAAAGCCTTAGTGAATTTGAACCACAGTATATAAATTACTGTTGTGTTGTCACTGTTCCTTTTATGCTGCAGTACAGACCATTATACAGGTTATAGAAACCACATACACACACACTTTCTGGAATCCTGTGTATAAGACAGTGTAAGGGGACAGGACACCAAACTAAAAGTAGACAGGCTGAGAGATGTGGTTAGTGTTTGCATGCATTTACGTGCATGCATGTGTGACCACATGGCTCCTCCTGTAAGATCCAGAAACATTTTCTAAACTTGACTGGGGATGACTGCACACCACAATTCACTGCTGAGGCGAGCTCACAGCACAGCCATCTGCTTCCGTTTGTCACAACACAGATTGTATCTCCATTTAAACAGCTCACAGCTTTGTCATCACTGAAGAGGAAGATTAGCCTTTGATTTAACAAAAAGTAACGTAGATATGCCATTAAAACCTCTGTATTATTAATCCACTACTTGAAAAATATTTATATTTAATGATAGATACTATGGGACTGTGCAGAGGGCCCAGTATTTGTATTTGTATCTGTATTTATTGAGGCAGAAAAATTATTTGTATTCGTATTTGAATAAAAGTGGAGAGAGGCTTAAAAATGCTGTTTTTGTTTTGATTACGTTTTTCATTTTAGAAAATAAATGTGTTACAATAAGTGTTCATGAATAAACTACCTTACAGAGAAGGTCCCCACACCGGGTCTCGAGCTGGAGTCTCCAAGATCATAGATGACTGCGCTGACTACTGAGCTAAAACTCACCTCATTGCAGGCAGACCTCTACCTATTTATACACCCATATATTGGCCATCTCAAGGCCATCGTAGTGCCTTGAGATGACTTCTGTTGTGATATGGCGCTATATAAATAAAGATTGATTGATTGATTGATAACACAGAGACAGCACACCGTGTAACGTGTAAGGAAGAACTTCAAAGGTGACTCTTGCTTTGCGCTTTTCATTCATTGCCTATTTTTTACAACCTAACTTTGTGGAAAGGAGAAGGGGAACAACAGGTTATGGAGAGTCCCTTAGGAGCACTTTGCATGTGTCAGTAGCTCAGCTTTGTCTCTGGGGAACACCTCCAACTCCGGGAGCGATGTCCAAATTAGGAAATGTGCATCATGTAGCAGGTGGATGTGACTCCCCTTGTTGAGACCTGCTGATAGATGTAACAGCAGAGCAGAGGACAGAGACTGAGAAAGCCTGCACGCTGGTATTTGATGTTTTTTTTTTCTTTCCAAATACAAATAACTTTTAAAATATTTGTATGAAACAAATATCTGTAAAAAAACAAACAAAAAAAAACAACACTATTTGTGCTTTGCTGAATAACGTATTTGTATTCTGTATCTGTATCCTATACCCTAGTATATTATTTTCATTTTTGCTACAAAGAGAGCATAGCTTTATGTATGACTGATGCTCGATTCTAGCGTCTTTTAAGTATAATATTAACTGGTATAAAGATTATAGATTAAAAATACAAAATATTTTTCTTCAAGCTGCCTACAGCCCCAACAACCTCCAGCAATATGACAGGTCAGCCTTTATGTATCCTGAGAGGAAAAATGCAGGGCAAAAAGCGCTCTGTGCAATATTCGCTGCTGATCTTTAACTTTCTTGCTGTGAGTTTTTACCAAATCAGATCGTTCATCTATATTTTGCTAGCTGGACAGTGAGAGGATGTCTTTGTGTTTACAGTGTTTACATGTCAGTAAGAAAATCAAGCTGAAATTATAAAAGTGAGGGGGATGAAAATAAGACTTTGAAAAGTGAGATGGTCCCTCCTGTCCCCAGTGGAAGTTACATACACCTTTGCCATCTTTAATACCCACTTGAGGTGTTCCACCTAGATTTTTAAAAATTGGCTATTTCTTATGGTAAGATGCTATGATGACTTAGGACATAAAAGTTTTAAAGGTTTTATGACACTGTTTAATGGGTAGAAATCTCAAAGGTTGAATATTGGGAAGTTGTACATGGATTCTTTTCTAGCTTGTTATGCCACATATCACAATGTCTTGACTTTGTACTAGATTGTACATTGGAAAGAACTTTAGTATAAAGTCAAGAGCACAAGCTAGCAAATCTCTGTAAAGATCTCAGCAATTACGTTGGTGAGTAGAATGTTATGACAATGGACAAAACAAAGAATATAAGACCTTCCTATAAAACAGAATGATCCTTTAGCATGTAGAGTGTACAATAGTCCCCTCAGAAAGAGTGTTATGAATATGCAGTTGGAAAATGGGAACACCCAACTACCTCAAAAATATTCGATACAGTACTTGAGTTAAGTACTTTGCACCTCTGATGTTAACACTATTAAACATTACAAAAAACATGTTTCCAACTCCCTCACAGAGAAAATCTGGGTTTAATGGACTCTCCCTCCTATTTATTTGTCTTGACACATCTGCTCAAACAGCCATGTCCAGAAAAGATCAGACACTGTTTATTGACAGAGGGAGACATCCAACCCGCCTGAGAGCTTTGTTATCTCCCTCCCAGCAGCTGCAGAAGGGGCTCTGATATGACAATAATAACAATGAGGTGAATCCTTTCAGTGCAGAATAACAGTATAGTCACCACTGAGCTCTGGCTCCATGCTGTTGTGCCCACTGAGCCAGCAGGTGCTGAGATGTAGAGGAGAAAAACAGTTGACTGTTATTTGCAGCTAAAGTGAAGTAGATCAACACCAGCCAACAATGGAAAGAATATTATTACAAGAATCTTTTTAGTGACTGCCATGAGACTGGGTTGTAGAAGTTAAACATTGTGCTACTTAGGATAAATAAAGTAATAAAAACTAATAAACTAACTAACTAATAAAAACGGAATCATTTATACATACACAACTGTTAGTCTTATCTCTGGAACATCTTGGTGAAAATATATAATTGAAAATATGAAAAGCTATTGATCCCAAAAAATATTATGAGAGAGAAAGGTATTCCTTCTGTAAAGGGGCATGTGGGTGGTGACATGATTTTTTTGCTATTCATTGCAATCTACATTCCACTTGTAACAAGACTCTTTTTTATATAAAATGATAGGGGGAATAGGAGGAGGCTCAGTGGTACCTCTTCACAAGTTTTTCATACTGTAAATGTTAAATAGTCAATATAAATCTTGAACTGCACAACAATGATACACTGTGTCACAGAGTCACATTAGATTTTGTACAGTACTCACCTGTACGGTACTTCAGAGTCTAGACACAGTCTGTAATTTCCTAAAGCCTAATCGGTGCACATGGATGTAACCACAGTTCCATTTACCAGCAAACAAGCCATGATGGCTGTGCCACTGTCTCTGGGTATTGAACTGGAGTCTCCAAGATCATAGATGACTGCGCTGACTACTGAGCTAAAACGTGTAGGGAACAACTCCAAAGGCAATTCTTGCTTTGCACTTTTCATTTATTGCCTATTTTTTTTACAATATAACTTTGTGGAGAGGAGAAGGGGAACAACAGGTTATGGAGAGTCCCTTGGGAGTACTTTGCATGTGTCAGTAGCTTAGCTTTATCTCTGAGGAACACCCCCAATTCCGGGAGTGATGTCCAAATAAGGAAATGCATCATGTAGCAGGTGGATGTGACTTCCCTTATTTATTAATTTATTTTACATTCTTTTTAGTTATTATTCTCTGTATATTATCTTATGCTTTATCATGTATCCTCAAGATGTTTAGCTATTAATAAATGTCTTCATTTATCATAAAATTGTTTGGTTGTTTCTTTGAGCTGCAGTAAACAGAGGTCACTGTTTGGGACAAAAACTTACGATTATGAGACTGATTCATTGATTAAATTGAACAAGGGTTAGTGTTCCCTCCTGGAACTAACAAATCCTAACCAAAAAGGAGGTGGTGCCCCCAATAACGAGGTAAATCATTAATAAAGCATTAATACTCCTACATAGTGAACGAAGACTGTTTTGTTGTTTGCACTTCAACTATGATTGAAATCTGTGTCTTATCAGCATTTAGCTGCAGGGAATTGAGACATTTTATGTAGCTTGTTGACATTGCTCTGAAAGTTTTTTTCAGGGTCAAAGTTTAGATAAATCTGAGTATCGTTGGTGTAAAAGTGGAAACTAATATATTATGTCTGCATTTAAAGTGGCATGGAGGAAGCATATAAATGGAAAAGAAGATTGGACCTAGCATTGAGTCTTGGGGCACCCCGTAGTGAACACCCATTGTGGCTGACCTAGAATCAGCGATACCAATACAGAAGTGTCCTGTCAGGTAGGACCTGAACCATTTCAGAGCAGTGCCACTGATATCAATCCAGTTCTCAAGACAGTCCAAGAGGATATCATGGTCAGTGGTACTGAATGGTGTGCTTAGGTCCAGGAGAACAAAAATGGATTTATAGCCAGCATCAGCTGACAGCAATAAGTCATTAATGGCTTTGAGAAGAGCAGCGTCAATACTATGTTTTTTTTCTAAAACCAGATTGGAATTTCTCAAAAATATTATTTTCATGAGTATTATAAAGCAGTTGATCTGCTACAGCCTTTTCTAAAATCTTAGCTAAAAATGAGAGCTTAGACATAGGCCTGAAATTGTTAAGATCAGAGGAATCAAGAGAAAAAAGTAGTTTTAAAATTTTCAGAATAGAGGGAAAAACTGTAATAAAAACATCCTTTAGAAATTTTACAGTAGGAATATTTAAAGGACAGGCTGAGGGTTTCATTTTCATTCAGTCAGTGAAGATGGAGAAATTGGATTGAATGAGCAGAGGGAAACTGTACAGGGATTCTCAGCAATAATGGAGAATCTGAGGGAGAAATGCAACTTCTAATAATTGAGACCTTCTGGGTAAAAAAGGAAAGAAATTTGTCTCATTTCTCAGGGGTGGCATTTAATATCTGGCCTGGGGGAAGTGACCTAAGATGTTCCAGGTGAACTTTGAATTTAAATGATTTCCACAAATGTTCCACCTTGCAGCATTTTTGTTTGAGCTTTGAGCTCACTTGCAGAAAGAGGCAATATAGAGAAACTAGTGGGAATATTGAAGGCAGTATTAAATTTAGCAACAGAGGATGAGTTAAAAGTTCTAGATCTAGTTCTGGGGATTGTAATGCAGATAGAACAAGGCAACACCATGGTAAATATGAGGCACTGGTGGTCAGAGGTACAGGCATCCACAAATTCAACATCAGAAATTGTTATACCACGGGACAGGAATAGATCCAGAGTGTGACCTTTTGAATGAGTGGGTACAGTCAGAGCACATGATAGGTTAAAAGACTCAATAAGGTTTAAGAGCTCCAGGCCCAGGGGTCGTCAGGGCAACATGGATATTAAAGTCTCAAAGGATCAGAAAGTTATCAAATCTAGGCAGAATTGAGGACAGCAATTCAGTGTATTTGCTGATAAAACTGGGATCATATCTAGGTGGTCTATATGTTATAAAACATACACAAGGAGAGCTCCCTTTAATGAGGAAAGGAAGTGCTTCAAAGGTGCTAAACGGCCCCAAATCAATGCTGGAGCATTTACAATTTTATATAATAAGGCAAGCCACAGACACAACACATAAATAAGACGACTTTGGAATTACCTGAAGTCACATTTCTCCTCTTTTGATGGAGACCAAACTGATTGAAGTAACTGAGTGTACTGGAATAAGTAAAAAAAAAAAGAAAAAAAAAAGGATTTCACACTACTGAAAAAAGTAATGACATTACTGTAACATGTTAAAAAGTAATGCGTTACTGCCCAACAAGGATTATAAGACATGGCCTTAATAGCCTGTTTCCACAGAGAGAGAGGTAGTCTTGTACCAGTAATAGGGGTGTAATGGTACATGTATTCATCCCAAACTTTCATGGTACGGATGTTAAGGTTTGCTGCATGCAGTCGTACAACTGCATGCAGCGAACACTCTCTTACCCAAACAATTACTGTCAAAATAGTTAAAATAGTTAAACTATCCACTTACCCTATGGTACGATTGTCATCCATGTCGGCGTCAACGACTCCTGATTATGCCAATCGGAAGTCACCAAAATTAATGTTGAGTTGGTGTGTACATTTGCAAAAACAATGTCGGACTCCGTAATTTTCTCTGGACCGCTGCCTAATCTGACCAGTGATGACATGTATAGCCGCATGTCACAATTCAACCGCTGGTTGTCGAGGTGGTGTCCAGCAAACGATGTGGGCTTCATAGACAATTGGCAGACTTTCTGGGGAAGACCTGGTCTGATTAGGAGAGACGGCATACATCCCACTTTGGATGGAGCTGCTCTCGTATCTAGAAATATGGCCAAGTTTATTAGTAGACCAAAACCATGACAACCCAGAGTTGAGACCAGGAAGCAGAGCTGCAGTCCTACACGCTTCTCTGTGCTTCCATTAGAGCAGTTACCCACCCAAAACTACATAGAGACTGTGTCTGTCCCCGGACCACTTAAATCAATTAAATCCAAAGTAAACAAAAGAAGAGTCATTCATGAAAATCTAGTAAAAATTAAAACCACTACTGCAATAGTACAACAAAATAAGATAATTAAATGTGGACTCTTGAACATTAGATCTCTATCATCTAAAGCTGTTTTAGTAAACGATTTAATTTCAGATCATCATATTGATTTATTTTGTCTTACTGAAACCTGGCTGTGTCATGAAGAATATGTCAGCCTAAATGAATCCACTCCCCCCAGTCATATTAATACTCATATTCCTCGAGACACTGGCCGAGGAGGAGGAGTTGCAGCCATTTTCAACTCAAGCCTAATCATCAACCCTAGACCTAAATTTAATTATAACTCATT
The DNA here is from genome assembly GCF_910596095.1 of Thunnus maccoyii. Classification (NCBI taxonomy): domain Eukaryota; kingdom Metazoa; phylum Chordata; class Actinopteri; order Scombriformes; family Scombridae; genus Thunnus; species Thunnus maccoyii. Next base: position 30,026,852 of record NC_056549.1, on the reverse strand, counting down.
CGAAAGCCTTGTTCTTAGTCTCTCTCAGCCAACCTGGAAAACTTTACAGCCAGTTCTATTTGTTATAGTGTACCGTCCTCCTGGTCCGTACTCTGAATTCCTATCTGAATTCTCAGAGTTTTTGTCGTATTTAGTCCTTAGTATAGATAAAGTAATTATAGTAGGTGATTTTAATATTCATGTGGACGTTGATAGTGACAGTCTCAGCACTGCATTGATCTCATTATTAGACTCAATTGGCTTCTCTCAGTGTGTAAATAATCCCACTCACCGTCTTAACCACACCCTAGACCTTGTTCTGACTTATGGGATTGAAATTGAACATTTAATAATTTTTCCACAAAATCCTATTCTATCAGATCATTTCTTAATAATTTTTGAATTCCTATTACTGGATTACACACCATTAGACAAAAATGTCCTCACTAGATGTCTCTCTGATGGTGTTGTAGATAAATTTAAGGAAGCAATTCCATCAGTACTGAATTCACTGCCATGTCTCAATACTACAGAGGACTCTTATGTTAACTTTAGTCCCTCCCAAATTGATAATCTTGTTGATAGTGCTGCAGGCTCATTAAGAAAAACAAACTCCATCGCCCCCTTAAAAAAGAAGATAATAAAATATAATAGGTTAGCTCCATGGTATAACTCCCAAACCCGCAAATTAAAGCAAACATCGCGAAAATTGGAAAGGATTTGGCGTTCCACCAAAGTAGAAGAATCTCGCTTAGTCTGGCAAGATAGTCTTAAAACATATAGGAAGGCCCTTTGTAATGCCAGAGCCGCCTATTACTCAGCATTAATAGAAGAGAATAAAAACTGCCCTAGGTTCCTTTTCAGCACTTTGGCCAGGCTGACAAAGAGTCATAACTCTATTGATCCATGTATTCCTATTGCTCTCAGTAGTAACGACTTTATGAGCTTCTTTAATGATAAAATTCTAACTATTAGAGACAAAATTAACCACCTCCTGCCCTCAATAGGCACCGTTCCCAAACACAGGCACCTTAGAAACAGCTGTAAATCCTGACATATATTTGGACTGTTTTTCTCCAGTAGACTTTCCTGAACTAACTTCAATGATTTGTTCAGCTAAATCATCAACCTGTCTCTTAGATCCCATCCCAACTAGGCTGCTTAAGGAAGCCTTACCCTTAGTGAGCACTTCTTTGCTAGATATGATCAATCTGTCTTTAGTAACAGGCTATGTACCACAGTCCTTTAAAGTAGCTGTAATTAAACCTCTTCTTAAGAAGCCTACTCTTGATTCAGGCACTTTAGCCAATTATAGACCTATATCTAATCTTCCATTTCTCTCTAAGATCCTTGAGAAAGCAGTCTTTAATCAGTTACGTGACTTTCTACATAACAATAGTTTATTTGAGGATTTTCAGTCAGAATTTAGAGCACATCATAGCACAGAGACAGCACTGGTGAAAGTCACAAATTACCTCCTAACTGCATCGGACAAAGGATTTGTCTCCATACTTGTCCTGTTAGATCTTAGTGCCGCATTCGACACAATTGACCATCTAATCCTTTTGCAGAAACTGGAACATTTAATTGGCATTAAAGGAACTGCATTAAGCTGGTTTCAGTCCTATTTATCAGACCGATTTCAGTTTGTACATGTTAATGATTAATCCTCCATGAAGGCAAAAGTTAGACACGGAGTTCCACAAGGTTCTATACTTGGACCAATACTATTCACTTTGTATATGCCTCCTTTAGGTAATATTATTAGGAAACACTCCATAAATTTTCATTGTTATGCAGATGATACTCAATTATATTTATCAGTGAAGCCTGATGAAACCAATCAGTGAAACAAACTCCAAGCATGCCTTAAGGACATAAAGACTTGGATGACCTGCAATTTTCTACTACTAAACTCAGATAAAACTGAAGTTATTGTGCTTGGCCCTAAACACCTTAAAAACACATTATCTAATGACATAGCTACTCTGGATGGCATTACCCTGGCCTCCAGCACCACCGTAAGGAATCTGGGAGTTATCTTTGATCAGGATATGTCCTTTAACTCCCACATAAATCAAATCTCAAGGACTGCCTTTTTTCACTTACGTAATATTGCAAAAATCAGGCACATCCTGTCCCAAAAAGATGCAGAAAAACTAGTCCATGCATTTGTTACTTCTAGGCTGGATTATTGCAATTCCTTATTATCAGGCTGCCCTAAAAAGTCTCTAAAGACTCTCCAGCTGGTCCAGAATGCAGCTGCACGTGTACTGACTAAAAGTAGAAAAAGATATCACATTTCTTCCATTTTAGCTTCGCTAAATTGGCTTCCTGTAAAATCTAGAATAGAATTTAAAATCCTTCTCCTAACTTACAAAGCCCTTAATGGTCAGGCACCATCATATCTTGAAGAGCTCATAGTACCGTATTATCCCACTAGAACACTGTGCTCCCAGAATGCAGGCTTACTAGTGGTTCCTACAGTCTTTAAAAGTAGAATGGGAGGCAGAGCCCTCAGCTATCAGGCTCCTCTCTTATGGAACCATCTTCCAGATTCAGTCCGGGGTGCAGATACCCTCTCTATGTTTAAGAGTAGGCTTAAAACTTTCCTTTTTGATAAAGCTTATAGTTAGGGCTGACCAGGCTCACCTTGGATCAGCCCTTAGGTATGCTGCTATAGGCCTAGACTGCTGGGGGACTTCCATGATGCACTGAGCTCCTCTCTCCTCCTCCTCCTCCTCTCCATCTGTATGCATTCATGTAATATTAGTGCATGTCACTAACTTGGCTTCTTGCCCAGAGTTTTTTGTGCTTCCTCATCTCACAGGAAACCCTGGGTTGCAGGCCGAGCCTTTGCCGTCCTTCGCAGTCCTGTTGGCATCCTTCCCTAGCTATTGCTACTGCTATTGCTGCTGTTATTGTTATTGTTATGATTGCTGTTATTCTGCCCCCCCCCCCCCTCCCCCTTTCCCTCTTTCTTACTCTCTCTCAACCCAACCAGTCAAAGCAGATGGCCGCCCACCAAGAACCGGATTCTCCTTGAGGTTTCTACCCATTAAAGGGGAGTTTTTCCTTACCGCTGTTGCCAAGTGCTTGCTCATGGGGGAATTGTTGGGTCTCTGTAAATTAAAGAGTATGGTCTTGACCTGCTCTATGTGAAAAGTGCCCTGACATGACTTTTGTTGTGATTTGGCGCTATATAAATAAAGATTGATTGATAAAAATTGATTGATCACTTGTTATGTTACTTTAGTTATTCAGCAGTCTGTCAAAGTTGCCTTTAAAAAACTCAAAATCCTCCACACCCACACACTGCATCTTTTGTCTGCACAATTCACACACCCTCCTATTCTGAACTAAACTAGCATCAGGTGACTCCTGAATGTAGGGATACCTGTGGCTAATGTTAGCAAGCAGCAGCTTCTTAGGAGGCAGCTAAGAACACACAACATGTGAATAGGACAACTTTGGAAATACCGCTGAGCAGTCTGTCAGATGAACACAGAGACTAGACTGATATCAACCCTCCATTAATCCCGCTAAGACAGTGAGCAAATGGACCTCCAAGTGTAACACAATGGGTACTGATTACTGAAAAAAATAATTAAATTACCGTAACTTGTTACAAAGTAATGCATTATCATTCTTAGTATTTGTGTTTGCTGCAGCCCACAGAATGATTTCGGCATTGTAAAAGATGTTGGTTGTATGAATTTAAATTGGACAAACAAGGAGTGGTGGGTTACCAACCTCAGTGGCTAAGTCAGCATTTCCACAAAAAAAACTTCTACAGGTCTGCTGGTGGAAACATAACATAAAGCAGCAGCACGAAGAGTTCAGTTTGAATTAATAGCAGTTTTTATACAGCAATGGACCACCTAATGGGTAATACCTGACAAGTTTTAATTAATGATGCAGGGACAAATAACCACCCATTTTTAGAAATTACACTAATGGACACAATCATGCCAGCTTCAGAATTCAATGTGACCATTACTGCAAAGATGTCAAGAAGCTTGTATCTGTAGGACAGGTATCTCTTAGATGTCAAGTTATTTTTTTGCTGTTGCGTCTTTGTTGTATTGTCCTGGTTCTTTTCTTAGTTCTTGATGTTTGGTTCTAACACTACTCTTACTAATTTGTGCACGGAGGAAGGATGTCTGCCCGAAGCATCCATGTATAAATAAATTAATTGTAGTGCTGTCCTTTTCATGATTTGAGGTTTCCCAGAACATCCATGACTCTCACAAGTTTGCCTCACTATTTTTTTGGTATTAAAGTAGTTCCAGTGAAAATAATTCTCAGCAAGGTCGTGACTAAGAATTACTGAGCCAGATTAACCTAGGCATTGTTCCTGTAAAGAAAAAATGCTAATGATGATGAACTTTTAAAAAGTAATTTATCAGATATCGTTTTTCACTGCTTTGAGCACCACATACAAAATAAAATCCCACCCACTTCCATTGTACTTGGTTGGAGACTGAAAATGAGTGGAGGGATGATTTCATTTTGTTCAACTTCACTTACAGTGACTCATCCTGATGATGAGTATTAAAGGTATTTACTTTTCATTTTCTACTGTTGTCTTAAGCAGGTCAAAGTTACATTTTTAGTGTGTGAGTATTCTTAGGATTAGAAGAGCACTGAAGTAGTCTTGGTCATACAATAAATGCCAGGCTGGGTGTGTTTGTGCCTGGGTTAGGTCTGAGCTGGCAGCTTGGGTATGCCAGTTGGCCTGACAGGCCTCCTCCAGTCTCTCACTAATAGGTGCTAATTGCATTCCATCCTTGCTGGTCAGTAGCCAGAGGGAATGTGGCTGTTATTACGGTGGAGCCCTGGAGCAACAGGCCATCAGCACATTCTTCTGCACTCAATCAAAATATGCCTCTTGCAACCACAAAGGTGTGAGGCAGGCTGCCTGACACTCAGTTTCTGAGTGAAGATGGAAGTGTGCCGCTGTCGCCAAGTGTTTTCTGACAGGAATGTTTGGTCCCTGTAAATTAAAGAGCATGGTCTAGACCTGCTCTATGTGAAAAGTGCCCTGAGATAAGATCTGTTGTTATTTGGTGCTATATAAGCTCTCCTCTGCAAGTGGTCTGTGTTTTGCAAGATTAGTTTTGATGATTTGTACATTTGATGTGTAAATTATGTTTTTGTACATTTGTATTTCAATCACGATACAACAACTTGCTATGTGCTGCTTCATTTGAATGAACCTCCCACCTGTTTGCATCACTACTCCTACCTGTGCACCATGCATTCTCTGCACTGGTCACAGAAATACCACATATATAGGCAAAGGGAGTTTAAAGGTCAGGAACCATACCATACTAACTGTGAGTTAAACCTGTGTCCATTCCTATATTTAACCGTCTCTGCATTTACAGTTCCCTACAGGACCACTCATTGGTTTCATACAGTAATACAGGGTGCAGTTTGCATCACCTTGTGAACCGTGCCAGGAATGCATGTTAAACAAGCACATGGTAACTTTCAAACTGATGCTTTTGCAAAATTTGTTAACTAGTAACACATCCAGTCCATATCTGCTCTTCTTTGAGAAAGAATAAAAAACTAAAAGTGAGAGATTTTTACTTTTTATTCTTTGGTTTCATGATAATGCCCCTAAATTTTGCATTAATTCAACAGAATACTGTTAGTTATCCACCTACCTAGATGGAGATCTTGTTTCCATACAGCTAATCAAATCTTTGCATAAAGCAGTAACAAAGCATTCTATTGACAGTCACACTGAGCCTGATAGCATCCTGCTGCACAACACAAGAGCCACAGACTCTGAACAACAACCCATATTAGCTTTCCTGCTAAAGTCTCCTTCTTATCTAACTTACAAATATGAACACACATCTTGTCCTGCAACTTAGCTTGTTGAACAAGCCACCAAAAAAACATTAACTGGGGGAAAAGTGCACCGCTAATGTCAGTTAGCAGGTGAGCTAGCTAGCTTTTTTTAAGGTTATGTTTTTGGGAATTTTTGCCTTTAAATTGGCAGCTGATAGTGGAGATGTAGACAGGGAACAAGGGGGAGAGAGAGAGGGGTATTACATATAACAAGGGTCACCAGGCGGAGTTGAACCAGGGATGTTGCAGTTATGTGGCCATAACCATTGGGCTACCACAGCATACCACTCTGGACCCATTAGATGCTGGTGTGGTTCTTAGTCACCACTGCTAACAACACAATGTTTGCCCAAGCAGTTTGTTTACATTGCCTCTCATTCCCTATGGTGTAACACTGGGACTCTGGCAGCCTGCCATCTGCTGTCAATCAAACACAGACACAGAAACACCCCTCTCTGATATTTCTCCAAAGAGCTTCTTTTGTCCTGTTATTAATAATTAGTATTAAATATACATTGAAAAAACACACTGACATTATTTTTGACTGCAAAAAGAGATGACTCTCAAGTCAAGTCACTTTTATTTATATTTCTCCAAATCATAACAGAAGTTATCTCAGGGCACTTTTCACATAGAGCAGGTCTAGACCGTACTCTATGGGAGAGGGGAGAATGAGAGTTAGAGAGAGAGAGAGAGAGAGAGAGAGAGAGAGAGAGAGAGAGAGAGAGAGAGTGCATAGCAAAATGCAAGTTCCACATAGAGAATAAATAAAATAAATAAGAAACACCTGCAGAAATCAACAGGAGGAGAGAGGAGACAGACAAGAAAGCACAAAACTATGGGAGAGAGAAGATGCCAAGTTAGTAACATGCATTAATGGGACATGAATGCGTACGGATGGAGAGGGAAAGGAGGAGAGAGGAGCTCAGTGCATCATGGGAAGTCCCCCAGCAGTCTAGGCCTATAGCAGCATAACTAGGGGATAGGGGCAAGCCTTAGCCTGCCTAAAATATAAGCTTTATCAAAAGGAAATTGTTAAGTCTATTCTTAAATGTAGAGAGGGTGTCTGCCTCCTGGACCCCAACTGGAAGATGGTTCCATAGGAGAGGAGCCTGACAGTTGAAGGCTGACTGCCATTCTACTTTTGGAGATCCTAGGAAGCCTACATTCAGGTAGTGCAGTGTTCTAGTGGGGTAACAGGGTACTGTGGATTAGGGGTGTGCCCGAATACAAATACATTATTCGGCAAAGCACAAGTTTTCTACAAATATTTATTTTGTACAAATATTTTAAAAATTATTTGTTTTCGGGAAGAAATAAAAACGTTAAATACCAATGCGCAGGTCGGTTACATCGCTATCTCAGTCTGTCACTTCTGTCTCTATCTATCAGCAAGTCTCAGTAAGGGGAGTCACATTCATGATGCACATTTCCTTATTTGGACATCACTCCCAGAGTTGAGGGTGTTCCCCAGAGACTAAGCTGAGCTACTGACACATGCAAAGTGCTCTCAAGGGACTCTCCATAACCCATTTCCCCCCTTCTCCTTTCCACAAAGTTAGGTTGTAAAAAACAGGAAATAAATGAAAAGTGCAAAGCAATAATCACCTTTGACCTCTACCTATAAATAGGTAGAGGTCTGTCTGCAATGAGGCGATGAGTAAAGTTTTATCTCAGAAGTCAGCGCAGTCATCTATGATCTGGGAGACTCCAGTTTGAGACCTGGTGGACTAGTTTTTCTGCATCTTTTTGAGACAGGATGTGCCTGATTTTTGCAATGTTATGTAGGTGAAAAAAGGCAGTCGTTGAAATTTGTTTTATGTGGGAATTTAGTAGCAGAAAATTGCAGGTCATCAGGGCCTTTATGTCCTTATATATAAATATAATTGGATATCATCTGCATTGCAATGAAACTTTATGGAGTGTTTCCTATAATATTGCCTTAAGGAAGAATATACATGTATAAGGTGAATAATATTGGTCCAAGCACAGAAATTTGTGGAACTCCTTGTCTAATTTTTGCATGCATGGAGGATTCATTGTCAATGTGTACAAACTGAAATTGATCTGATAAATAGGACTTAAACCAGCTTAATGCAATTCTTTTAATGCCAATTGAATGTTCCTGTCTCTGGGGAGGATGTGATGGTCATTGGTGTCAAATGCAGCACTAAGATCTAACAAGACAAGTACAGAGAGAAGTCCTTTGTCCAATGCATTAGGTCATTTGTAACTTTCACCAGCGCTGTCTCTGTGCTATGATGCACTCTAAATCCTGACTGAAAATCCTCAAATTAACTATTTTTATGTAGAAAGTCACACAACTGATTGGCGATTGCTTTCACAAGGATCTTAGAGAGAAAGGGAAGGTTAGATATAGGTCTATAGTTGGCTAAAACACCTGAATCAAGAGTAGGCTTTTTAAGAAGAGGTTTAATTACAGCTACTTTAAAGAACTGTGGTACATAGCCTGTTACTAAAGAAAGATTGATCATATCTAGTAAAGAAGCGCTACCTAAGGGTAAGACTTCCTTAAGCAGCCTAGTTGGGATGGGGTGTAAGAGACAGGTTGATGGTTTAGATGAAGAAATTGTTGAAGTTAGTTCAGGAAGGTCAATTGGAGAAAAACTAAAACTAAATCCAAATATCAATCAAATATAATAGTCTAAAAGACAGTGAAGACAGTGAGAAAAAGCTAGGAAGGGAGTCCTTTCCCTAACCTTAACCAAGTTTTTGTGCCTAAACATAACCAAACTTTAACCACAGATTGAAAAAAGTCATATCATTGGATTGTAATGGTTTGATAAATGATTTTGTTCTGATAATGGCTTGTCAGGCTTACGACTTATTCAGCTGACCATTTATCAACATAACTTATGTGTAAATCTGTTTAAAGCAACAGGGGAGGCCTACACTGAAGGCCATCACTCT